>NC_041398.2:141805205-141975205 GCF_900747795.2 Erpetoichthys calabaricus | reverse complement strand
AAGTAATATGATAGTTATAATGGGTTACTAACCCTCACCTATTCTGTTTCTCTTCTTGGTACTCAAATGTGGCACTTGGTGCCACTGGCCCACCTGCCAAGTTGTTTTGCTTGCCTAAGGTAAAGCCATCTCTGATGGAGGATCACAGGAATTGTCGGGCAGTGGGGTCCTTCATCAGATTGTCTGGCCCAGCGCTGTCTCAGCTGTGGAATAGAATTGGGGGAGGCAACTTGATGGCTGAGGTCTCCAGGATTCTAAACAAATCCAAATCATATTATGTGATATCATCTACTGTTAAATTCTGCTTTGTACTTGTAATATATTTATTTTATGGTTATACAGTACTGTAATGAGGATTACTTGTGTCCTCTTCTGTGTATTGTGTTGTATTTACCCCCTTGTTTTTGACACCAACTGCACGCCCAACCTACTTGGAAAGGGGTCTGTCTTTGAACTGCCTTTCCCAAGGTTTCTTCCATTTTTTCTCGACTTGGAAGTTTTTCCTTGTGTTCTTAGAGAGTCAAGGCTGGGGAGTTGTCAAGAGGCAGGGATTGTTAAAGCCCATTGGGGCACTTCTTGTGTGATTTTTGGGCTATACAAAAATAAATTGAATTGTATTGTATTGTATGAAATCCATGACACCCTCCACAATTACTTAGTCCAATTTTAGTAAAAGAAATAAACATATAAATAAACATTGCAAGACAGGAAACAACCCAACACTTGGCACTAGTCTGTACTATAGCAACTCCATGATGACACTAAATTATATAAAAGCATGCCTTTATTTTAATTAGCAAAATTGAAGAAAAACATAGGGAAACTGGACAAAAGCAAGAATAACAAAAATCAGCATGCCAACACCTGGCCAACCAGAAAAATGATAAAATCCAGCAACTGACAGGGACAGCTGACCTACTTGTTTGTGACCAAACATCCCCAAGTCCATTTTGTTCACTCACTGCTGTCCATTCTGTGCAGCTAAATCTGACCTCACTAGTTCTGACCTATAAAATCCCTTTCTCTAAACCATCAAATGTTGACAAATGTGACATGGTAGTGGCGCTGGCAGTGGCCTACACTTCAGTCCTTCATTGCATTCCATCCTCTGCTAATAATTCACGCATATTCTTTTCCACTGAACACACTAAGCAAATCTTCACTGAACAAACCTACATAGAGAATAAGCTAACTTGGATGTAATATAGCTTCAAAAACTAGACACACCCAGCAAGATGTTTCTTTAAATTAGACTTACAGTAAAATATTGTGATAATGAAATTTCACTATTGCGTCTGTCAGTTTAGTGAACTCAACTGTTGTGAGTATTAAATCAGATATTTCAGTCAGCTAAGCTAGCAAATATTTTCACTGGTTTTAAAAAGCATACTTCTATTTAACAATAGTTTTAAGTGTGCTCTGGTTTTAAAGTATGAAAACTTTGTCTAGTAGTGAATCTAATGAAATTGGTCAGATCTCTAAAATACAAATGAAGCAGTGACAGCACGTCAGGGACGTTCTTAGGCATACGCGAGGGCCCCGACCGTGAGGAGGGCCCCTGGCCAGGCCTCGACTTACAATTTTTTTTTTTTTGTTGTCGGGCTGTGGGCCTGGGGCCCCTGTCATGCCCCTGGCACTGCAGCCATCTGTGCCAGTCCCAGGAAATTCAGTTCAGTGCATCTCTTAGTCTTATTAACAATGGTATTATCCAAATTGCAATCTTCACCTAAATCCCTAATAACATTGTCACGCCATTGTAACTTTGTCAAATGCACTATAGCAAACGTTAATTTTAGAGATTCATTTTGGATTCATTCATAGAGATCCCCATAAAATCATGAAATATCCCTGTATTACCGGCCTTTACCAGATCCAGAACAAAATCAATATTTTACCACTCTGCATGCCCACAAGCGTACATGTAGGCCTACTGGTCATCTAAGGCCTTTTCTGGACGTTTTATTAGAACACCTTCCTGAGCTCCGGGGGTGGAGGGTTTAGCCCCCCCAGACCCCCCCCCCCCCCCATCCGGGGCCTGCACATTGCTAACTGCTAAGAATGGCCCTGAGCACGTGCAGACCCCTCCCTCAGCCAAGTTAGAGTAGCTGGGCTGCCTGCCTTTGTCTGTTTAAACTGCTCCTTATAGAGTTTCACCATAAAGGCAATCAAAATGCCTTCTCTTTATATATATTTGTATACCGGTTCATAAACTGTTTTTTATTTTTATTATGATATGGATTTGTCTTATACCGCAAAACTGTTTAAATAACCTAAACAACGTTCGGAACGTGGCGCAGCGGGAAACTGTTTAAGGGGGGACCTTTTTCACTGCTACACCGCTAAACACGCATGCAACGGAGTACATGCATTAGTGGAGGTATTGAGTGGTGGAAATGGGCAGAGAACATTCTGAAACTGAAGCTGTAGCAGACGAAAAAGTTGAACATGAGGACACAGAAGAACTTTTACTGAAAAAAGGAGCCGTGTCTGTTGTCTGGAGATACTTTGGTTTTAAAAGGTCAGACGTGGGCCAAACAACTATTTACTGCAAATGCCGTCTAGCTAAAGTTGCCACCGGAGTAGGCAACACAAGCAATTTGCTGCACCACCTTAGCTGCAAACATGCTTTGGAGTACCATGAATGTATGGAACTAAGATTCGCACCCTCCACGTCCTCAGGTAAAACTGAAAAAGCTAGAGGACACTCGAGTCAGACGTCACTTGTAGACGTGTTTGATAGAGGTACTGCCTACGACAAAAAAGGCAAGTAGTACAGTAGATTGAGATAACAAATGCCATTACAATCCATATAGCTAACGAGTCAGTGGACAGAGATTGTTACCATTAACAGAAAGTGTAGTTGGTTTACAAAAAATATGTACTATTTATTCCTTTTCTAAGACATGTTCAGTGCAATACAACTTTTGACAAGCACCTCTGGATATTATACTAAGTCTAAATGCCTCTTTGGATGGTAGAAAATATGTTGTCAAAATTATAGTTTAAGTTGTTCGCAAAATTTGTTCAATAAAAAGGTTCTATATTTTGACTGCAACTGTCATGCAATGTGATTCCTTCTCTTCATTAGTGACACCCCCTTGAAAACTATGAATTTATGGGGCCATGCAAACCTGAATTAATACTTGTGTGCACATTAAAATGTCTTTTTGTACAATGTACAATTCTCATGACAGTGGAATAGGTCATTCTTAGCCAGTCTACTGCAGTAATCACAGTGGAAAATGTTGTTAACATCCACTCGTTCATGGGAAAAAAATACCGTTGAATACCGTGAAACCGGTATAATTTTTGAAAAATACTGTGATATAGAATTTTGGTCATACCGCCCAGCACTAATATATACATATTGTGGAACATGGCCCAGACACAGACAGGCGGACACCGATGGTTCATCAACCAACACACGTTTAATCATATTTCACTATTTACAGTGCACACAACCCTAACACTCCCCCAAAAGTCCAGGCCCCACAATGTCTTTCTTTCTTCAGGCCACCTCCTTTCCTCTCCTCCCGAGCTCCGTCTTGCTTCCTCCTGACTCAAGCCAATGAATGGAGGGAGGCAGCCCCTTTTAAATCCACCCGGATGTGCTCCAGGTGCCTCCCAAGAATGACTGCCGACATTCCGGGTGTCCCTGGTCATCTTTCCTCCAGCACTTCCGGGTGTGGCGGAAGTGCTGAGGGCCAGGGCCCCTCAGGCATTGGGGCGCCCCCTGGCGGTGACCACGGGCCCCTATAGGGTTGAGCTTCTAAGCTCTGTTCCCATGGTCCCCAAAGCCACCACGGCGGTATGGAGGAGGCGCAATCCCTCCTCTGGTCCTTCTGGCCACCCCCAGCCGCTTGCCACAATATATATGATGTGATGGAAGGACCAGGGTAGAGTGCATTTTTAGGGCAATACCTCCCCCAGAACACATGAGGGCAAACCCCCTGGGTCACAGTGGGGCCATGGGTTTGGAGCTTAGAAGCTCAACCATGCTGGGACCCATGGCCACCGCCAGGGGGAGCCTGTACAGTTTCAGAGCACTGGGTATATTTAAAATGTCTGTCTATAGTAATACACGGTGGAATATACACAAACATGGATCCTTCAGGGGAAAGATCACACTGTAAGGTACAAACAAAAAGTTCTACATCACTAAACATACTGTAAGAGCCATTCTTGGAAAGTTAATGTTAATGTTAAATTTACATGAGTGTCTGCTTAATTTCAAGAGACTATCAGTTTCTCATAATTACTTAGTTTATGGTATAGTCTATTACCCCCTGTAAATAAACTTGAAATAGAACTTTCTTAGATATACCTGTAAAACAGAGTGTTAATTAAGTTATTTAGGAAATAGTCTCACTGATAGCATGGACTGTTAGATTACTTTACAAATAAAGCATTGGCATACAACCGTGTTGACTACTGACCGTAATACGTCTGTATGATCATACTTAGACAGAAATGTAACAAGATAAGTAAACCTTAAAGAGAGTTTTGTCTTTCCTTTGTAATATCAAATTTTCTTTGATTTGAATTCTACTGAAACGTTTAAAACAAAGATGCATGGATTATAGACAGGGGTGCACATAACTGGTACGCTGGTACGCATGCGCAACAAAAATTGTAAATGCGTAACGTCATCTGTGTCCCTAAGGCGCAGGTGCATACCTGATGGTCAGAGAGGGCATCGACACCTCATGTTGCTAATATACGTTGTTTTCTTTTTGGTTTTGATTATCTTGTGTTGCCAATATGTCTAAAAAACAACAGACATTAAGCAGCTACTTTGGCGTTTCACCACCTGCAAAGAAAGAGCAAGCCGAGCCAGAGCAGAAAAAAAGAGTTTTTTCTTAAAAGTGGCTCCAAGATGTGCTGTGGCTTGAAGCTAATGATGAGCGCACTGAAATGTGGTGTAAGATGTGCCGCTCGCATCCACATATTGCAGACAAAACAAGTGCCTTTTACACAGGCTCAAAGAATTTCAGTCAGCCGCTATTTGACAAACAAGAAAAGAGCAAGGAGCACATGAATGTAGTACAAGCTATTTCTAATAAACAAGCTAGTCAGGAAGAAATTTCCACTCTCCCTCTAGCTAGATAGCGAACAAAGGTAAATGAAGAACATTTGTGTAATATTTTTCTCCTTGCCTTTCATAAAGCTAAACACGCTCGTCCCCTATCTTCCTATGCTGAAGATATTCCTTTACTGAAGTGGCTAGGAGTAAATGTCGGAACTGCGTATCATTCACGTGAGGCGGCCACATGGATAATGCAGACCATCACGCGCACTATCAGAGTGGAGTTGAAAGCAAAGTTGGAGTCTGGTGATTTTTGATGGATCGGAAGACATCATTAAAACCGAGCATAAGATTGTTTTCACTGTGTCTGTGTCCAACATCAGGCAGTTTACCATGGAGTTCCTTGGCCTAATCAAACTGGGTGCTGACTGATCTGCGCAGGCTGTAACAGATGGACTCATTAAACTTTTCCAGGAAGCAGGCTTGGACAACTGGAAGAGAAAGTTGGTCGCCGTGTGCACAGACGGGGCTGCTGTTAATGCTGGTATATACAACTGCATTGTTGCAAAACTACGGCAACTGGCTGCAGTAGGAGACTCCCTTGTGCACATTCTGTGCACCGTACACACACTAGAAAACTGCGGAAAATCAGCTGATCGCACCATTCCGTACTGTGAGACCTTTAATCGCTCCGTGGTCAAGCTGCTGCAGTTTTATTTACAAAAAGGTGGAGCAAAAAATATGGCTGTGCTTAAGAAGTTATGTGAAGAGAACGGGATCTCCTTTGTGAAACTGGGAAAATTTCATAATATCAGATGGTCTGCATGGAGTCATGACACACTGCTAAAAATATCAAGATTATTGCCGGCCATTAAAATGCAACTGGCCACGAGTGATAACAGTGACTTGCAGCATATCTGCACAGACCAATTTCAGTGTTTTCTGGGCAACGTGCTTGACATTGGCAAGATTTTGAAGACCATATCCATTGTGTTTCAGAAGGAAAAGCTGAGCATTGGAGAATGTAAGGATGAACTCATGGTGGCCATAGGACAGTTTACACTTTTGCTTGATGCTGAAGGCCACTACAGAGCATATACTGTTTCTAATGCTGATGCTGACAGGGACAAGACAAACTTACTCAGGGGGTTAATTGAGGAGTTTGGAATAAGATACGACTCACTGAAGTCATGTGATCATTTCTTAGTATTTGATCCTTCAACTTGGCCTCAGGAAATACAAGATTTACATTGTTTTGGCAACACAACAGTTTGTACAATTCTTCAGAATTATGAAGCCACATTGAGTCTTGACAAAGACACAACTGTCACAGAATGGATGCACTTAAAGCAAACAGGGAAACGCTTGGCAGCATCCTCTGTGTATGACTTGGTCCAGATAATAAATACAAGCAATCCAGATCTTTATTCCAACATTGTCAAATTGGTTAAACTGTCTCTTACACTGCTCACTTTGAGCAGTGCAGCCTGTGAGAAGGGATTCTCAAATCTTAACATAATAAAAAAACAAGCACAGATCTCGTCTGTCACATGCTCGCCTCATGGCCCTAATGCACATCCACCAGTCAAAGAAGACCACAGAGACATTTGACCAAAACCAGCGGTTGACCTGTGGATGGAGACAGCTAAGCTGAGGCTTAACCAATGAGAGGGAGATGCATCTGCAGCATCATCATCTACCATGCAGGAAGCTGAAGTAGAGGACTGTGAGGTAGACAGCGAGGAGGACAGTGAGGAAGGTTGCACATATTAAAACCTTACTCTGTATAGAGTGATCAGGTATTTCTGATTCTTACCTCTTTTTAAGCTGCTGCTATATTTTTATTTTATTATTATTGTTGTATCTGTATTTATTTTTTATCCTAATTCTTTACCTTACTGTTAAATCTGTTATAGAAATTGTTTTATTTCAATTTTTTCAATTTCTTTGGCAAAACTGTTTATGGTCATGCCAATAAAGCTGTTTGAATTGAATTGTGTACCAAACTCCATCTGATGGTACTCACTTGAGTAACTCACTGAAAAAGTAATGTGCACCCCGATTATAGAATTATATGAACACGCATTATAATATTGCCTGAACTGTTCTATGGAGTAACCGAAAAGTTGCAGAACTTTGGTCATTTTGGACAAATGCAGCTACACATACAGTTACTGTGAATTATTTAATCCATCCACTTTGTGAAACAACTATTTCCATGTAGGCATGAGCCAACTGCGTCATCATAGGTACAAGACAGGAAGGAGATACAGTATGTATGGAGTGCCAGTCAATAGCAGGACACACTCAGGCATGCACCCACACTCACTCCTACTGGCCAGTTAAGAACTGTCAATTGCTGTCAACTTGCACAACTTTGGAAAATAAGTGAAAAACAGAGTACTGTACCTGGAGAAAACTCATGAACACAGGGAGAACATGCAAACACCACAAACAGCCATGCTGGCCAACAGTTATTGAATTTATTAACTCCTTCATTCATTTTATTTGCCCATTTATTTATAAATAAGGTTGCAGGGAACCAGAGCCTCTTAGAGGGATTAGCAGTCTACTATAGGAAACTCCCATGCACAAATACACCTTGTGTTAATTTAGAGTTACCAATTAATCTGATGTAAATGTTTTAATTTCTGGGATCACATTATTACAATATCAAGCTGAGAAAAAAAACACAAATAGAAGATTACTTTGTAAAACAATAAAGCAAAAGCAGGGAACTGTGTGTGGAGCTATACAGAAACAACATTTCATAATATAATATAATTTATATTATATTATATCTCTCTATTATATAAAAGAAATCCTAGGGCAAGACAAGACTTTTTAGCCTGGGATGAGACGTGACTTTTTCAGAGAGATACTTTTAAGTCCTGCGAGACGAGACTTTGTGTGCAAAGAGATTTAACCACGCCCTCAGCCAGAAATAAAAGAAAAGAGTAGATGACAAAGTAGAATGTCGTAAAGAATTCAAAAACATTGGCACAATACACATGCAGAGCAGGTTAGAGAAAATGAAAGTATTAAAATTCGTAAGTCACAAAAATTATAGTAAAGATCGCATTAGCGCAAACAAATGGAAATAATGGAACACCGAAAAGAGATTCAATATATTGTTCGGATTCAATGCTTAAGTCGGAGAGTTGTAGATCGTCTAATTTGTGTTGCCATCAGGGAAAAGTAGTGTTTCTTCCCAATGAAGAGGCGTATCCACGAGAATTAAAAGATTTGTTGTTTGGTGAAAGCAAAAGCCAAATACCCGAGCGGCAGAGACGCAAAGTGGTTGGTGCGTAGTTCAGGCTGGGGAGTTGGCAAGCGAAGCGAACGGGGGCAAAGCCCCCTAGTAATATAATATAATATAAGAGTGTCAGTGGAGCAGTGTTAATGCTGCTGCCTCAGTTAAACATGAAACTTGAAGATAAAGTTTAAAATGTAAGTTTACATTCTTGCATTTTGTATCCTATATTAAGGTACTTTCAAGATGTGCCAGACACTCAGCAGACATCACTGCTCTTCTTTGTTCTTCTTCCTATTACAGAATGCTTCGTAATGGTTGGTGATCAATGAACACAATACTAAAACTTGATTGTGAAATCAAATTCATTTGGTGTTGTAGGGAGCCACAGGTCATCTTAATAGTAATGGACAGGTGGGGCACCATTCCATTTCAGGGCACACTCATAAGCATACATACACCTAATGAGCAAGTTTAGAGCTGCCAATTAACCTAACATGAATATTGTTGTGAAGTGGCAGAGAAACTTGGGAAACAGATAAGGAAGTGTAAGGCACTACAGTACTCTGCTGCCACCATTATATTATATTATATTATATTATATTATATTATATTATATTATATTATATTATATTATATTATATTATATTATATTATTACCCGGACTAAAGAGGAGAGGGACCATCTGGCTTGTTATCAGCATCTCTGATGGAATAGGGGTGCATTAGTGCCTGTGGAATTTGCAGCTTGCACATCTGGAAAGACACCATCAATGCTGAAAGGTATTTACAGGTTTTAGAGCAACATATGCTCCCATACAGACAACATCAATTTCAGGGAAGGCCTTAAATATTTCAGCAAACCTATTACAAAAGCATGCCTTTGTAACAGAAGAGTCCAGACCTTTCACCAATTGAATACATTTGGCGCATCATGAAGCGAAAAATATGACAAAGACGACCCAGGACTGTTGAGCAGCTAGAATCCTCTATCAGACAAGAATGGGACAGCATTTCTCTGCCAAAAGTCCAGCAACTGGTCTCCTCAGTTTCCTGATGTTTATGGACTGTTGTTAAAAGAAGAGGGGATGCTACATGGTAAACATGGCCCTGTCCAAACTTTTTAGAGACGTATTGCTGCCATCAAATTCAAAATGACATTATTCTTTTCATAAAAAGGTACATTTTCTCAGTTTAAACATTTGATATGTTTTCTATTTTTTATTGTGAATAAAATATGTGTTTATAAGAGTTGCAAATCATTGCACCGATACAGTGCATTACCGTACTCCCCACACGATGAATCACCTCAGGATTCGAAATTAGGACCTGAGCACTGCCATGCAACGGGTGACAACTTAGGGATTGCATTCTCTTTTTATTTACAGTTTACACATCGTTCCATCTTTTTTGGAATTATATTATATTATATTATATTATATTATATTATATTATATTATATTATATTATATTACTAGCCGTTCCCTGCAGCTCAGCCCGCGTAGTACTGAAACAGGGCAAACTTTAAAAATCAATAAACAAAAAGGTACCACTAGCTAAGCGGAGGCAAGTTAAGCTCCAAAACGAAGAGGTAGACCGATTCCCCAGTCCTAATGTCATGCATCCCCCTCCCTTCGGCCCGCAGCCTCTGTCTCAGATTAGTGCGAATATATCGCTCCTGCAAGCGAACTATGATTCTTAGCACAATGAGAGAAGTCACAAAATCAATCGGAATGTTCAAGCAAATTCTACAAAAAAATCTGATCTAAATCTGTTAAGTAGTTCTCTCGTTCACTAGCTAAGTGGCTGTAAGATATGCCCCAAGGCTGGCACGTGAGTGAGGAGGGCCCCGCCCCCTTCCCCTTGGCCTGCTGCGTCTCTCTTGGATTCACGCAAATAAATCGGTATTGCAAGTTAACTATGATACTTGGCGTGATGAGAGAGGTCGCAAAATCAACTGGAATGTTCAAGCAAATTATGGAAAAAACCCAATCTAAATCCATTAAGTAGTTCTCTCATGAAAAGCGGACAGACTTACAGACAGACGTTGGATTTTATATATACAGAGATATTATAGTTTGTCTGTATATGTACAGTATAGTAGTTATATACTTATCTGTATAGTACTTTTACAACAAAAATATGAGTTGATAAAATGATAATCTTAATACATAATTTGCCTGCCTCCTCACTCACGTCCGTCCGAAGCCGAATGCGCAGTCGCCTTCTGCGCAGCTGCCCAAAAAACCTTACAAGACCGACATCCAACCCCAACATCGCGGCAGGTGGCGGATTTACGGCCACAAAAATTCAAAGAAAAAGGTGACTTCGATTAAAGCTCTAGAGGCCTTAAAGGCGATTTCGACTACAGCTCGAGGCCTAATTACGCATTCTGATTCAATTATGCCTTCATTCAATACACCTTTATCAGGTTTGTTGTGCTTATACTTATTACTATTCCATATTGTATTGGAACATTCATCATTCAATATTATACTATAGGCCTGGAAAATTCATCAACTAACAGTACAAGCCTGTACAGTAATGAGTAAAGTGGACTACAATCATTACAAAACAACTTCTTCATTACTTATCATTTTGTTCTTCATACACTGCTGACACAAACTCGTGCCTGTTTCATCTTACGTTGTCGAAACGGGCTCTTTGTCTAGTTTTTTAATAATTTGTCCTTTTTTAATGGAAAGTGGGTTATATAATAAAAGTAAAGCCGAATTAAATGTTAATCAAAGGATGAACAGTCTGACAGATTGAACTCACTAATAAAATACAGATAACATATTATCCCCATTAAAGTTGCAGGAAATAACCCACAATATTGCATCTTTAAAACTGCATTGTAATTTACATTGTGCTTCTGGTTCATCCTAAGAAATCAATACTAGGATTTCAGGACAGAACCATGGATTACGTGCCTTCTAATTATCTGGGAGTCATATCGAAAAAACAGGCATTCTTTTCCCTGTACATTACACCCCAGCCCCCCACCCCCCATTACGCTCACTCTGGTTTTTTCCAGTGGGACCTAGAGATGTATGGAATAAACTCAATCTCTCTAATTTTACAGCAGCATTAAACAGTAGAAATACTGAGTTAAGTCTCCTGAGACTTCTCACCTCATTATATGCTGGGTCAATAGATCGAAACCTGGGATCCCTGCAGACAAATTGAACTACTACATTGAAAAAAATTGCCAGATGTGCAAATTCCTGAAAGGATTTATTGACACAGAATATTTACATCTGTTCACAATGATTAAGCAACCATAGAGTGTTCTTGTCCATCCATCCATCTTTCTATTTCAGGGTCACATTCAAGCAGAGCCAATGTTGGCAGGATCAAGCACAAAAAAAGAACCAAGGAATGCTCACTTCAAAGAGTACAGTTGTGCCCAGACTCACTAAATGGACTCCAGGGATTTGTTCTGCATTGCACCCAATTCTGCTGGGATATTAAGTAAATAATTAGTACTGTACAGCTTTTACCATATAAACGTGGAACCAATGCACTAGGTCCTGCCATTTAACTGGTTCAAAAGCAATCAATTAAGCTGCACTACATTTTGAAGTTTAAATCTTGGTATATAGTATATACCCTCCATGAGTCTGTGATCTGAAGATCAATTTTATTTCAAGTCTCAGCCTATGTTTACATAGAACAGTCCCCACCTGTTATCAGGTATACTTTCACAACCACGAATAAGAGGCCACTTAACTCTAAGAAACTAGTCTATGTAAAGAAAACCTACTTGGACACAGGGAAATCATAGAAACATCATACTGACTTGGCCAGGTTGGGAAGAGCTCTAAGGCAACAGCCCTAACAACTGTGCCACCATGCCACTGTCTTGTAAAAAGAGTATTCATTATTGTATTTAGTAATGTGTTTAATAAATATTTTTAGAAATGTTTTTAAACAATGCTAGAAAAAAACCTTTGACACTATTTTAATGCCAACTAAACCTGGTCTGAGTTACAGTCCTTTAATAAAATGTGCTTTAAAGGCTTGTGTGTTGTTGATGAATATGCTATTCATTATCTACCACTGGCTAATTTCTATTTTGGAAGGGGGACTTTCTATTGCGGGGCGGCATGGTGGCGCAGTGGGTAGCGCTGCTGCCTCGAAGTTGGGAGACCTGGGGACCTGGGTTCGCTTCCCAGGTCCTCCCTGCGTGGAGTTTGCATGTTCTCCCTGTGTCTGCGTGAGTTTCCTCCGGGCGCTCCAGTTTCCTCCCACAGTCCAAAGACATGCAGGTTAGGTTAGGTGGATTGGTGATTCTAAATTGGCCCTAGTGTGTGCTTGGTGTGTGGGTGTGTTTCTGTGTGTCCTGCAGTGGGTTGGCACCCTGCCCGGGATTGGTTCCTGCCTTGTGCCCTGTGTTGGCTGGGATTGGCTACAGCAGACCCCCGTGACCCTGTGTTAGGATTCAGCGGGTTGGAAAATGAATGGATGGATGGATGGACTTTCTATTGCTGTCATTAACCATTTTTAATCTCTTTCACAGGTTATTTTGAAAAGGTTTCCTGTCTGTATATACTGCCTTCAGATTGCATTGAATAAATACATTGAAAGGCCAGTGATAGTTGTGAAGAGAACTTCCTTTTTAACTATAGCTAGAATCGTTATCTGTTGTTCAAGATAACTCAAAAACTCCAGACGTCATGGATACACTGCAAAACCGAGGCCCTGCAACTGATGAGAAATTGCCCAGAGCCCCAACCTTTTGAATTCCAACTTGGAGATTATTAGAGTATTTCACTCTATTATAAAAAAAATCTTGGAAGGCTTAGAAAGAGATTTTCTCGGAGCCACTTTAATGATCTGTGAGACAAAAGGACAGCTGCTGTACAGGCTTTTAAATGATCGACGCGCAGTGCGACAAGCACAAGCAGAACATGCAGCTCGACAGCAGCAGCAGCAGCAAGCCAGCAGCTGATCCGCCTGCATCTCCTTAGCGTGCATTCAGCCCCCTTTTCATAACGCGAGCAGCAGAGATGCAAAGTGTCTGGCCCTTATGGGGGGGGGGGGGGGGGGGGCGGGGGGTGGGCGAGCAGGGGGCAAAGTCCCCTAGTCTAATTGAACCTAATCCTCACATGGACATACTGACTGCAAAACCAGCGCCTTTAAGTCAATCATTGGAAAGTTATTTAGTTGACTGAATGAGAACTCCTTCTGCAAGTCAGGTTCCAAATTGCAAAGGTGCCATGTATACAGTGGCAGGCTTTCTCACTCTCGGAATTTCCTTCACTCACACTTCCCATTATACTCATCCACTCCAATGATTAGTTCCAGCACCATTTGTCTCTGCTCAGGAATTCACTCAGGGCATTCCCCCTGAGATGGTATCAGAACTAGAACTCAGGACCTTTGGATTATTCAGCATGCTTCTCTGCCTCTGTTCCAAAGGACTTTCTCATGGGTTCAAATGGATAAGAGCCACTTACTGACTCAGAGGCCATGGGTTTGTGGCCAGTCTCTGAATGTGAGGACATGAAATTGAGAAGGCTGGAGCCTTCCCACAAAGTGCACTTATGAAGTTGAGACTTATCTTACAACTCAAGCTCTGCTGGTTTCTCAAATGCAAAGTGTTACTTGTTAACATAAGACGGGTTTAGGCAATCCAAGATTATGAACTAACACCTCATATTTAAAAAGCAGATCATCGATAACATCTATCATAATTCAAAAAGCACAGAGGAGAGTGCAATGGCTGCAGATTGAGCACCTATGACTTTAAGCATGAGACTGATAGGATGTAAGATGTATAATGGGACAGTTTCAAAAGGTTTAGACTTCTATGTAATTGTCATAAAAAGAACATGTAACAGAGAGACAGGGGGTGTTTATTTCAGTAGTTGGTCAAGAAATGATAGTTGATCTATAATAAAATTCAAAGAGAATGCTTTCACTACTGAGAAAGTGTGTGAGTCTGTATGGCACTATATAGTAGACTAATGAATAACTACATATGGTTGTGAATTTGTGCAATGAATAGTTAAATGCTATTCAAATTTGAATTGGGTACTTGATTGCAAACGTACTAGTCTACAAATGTCAAATTTCAAACACTTAAAACAAGTATTCAGTCAGTAGCAAAATGAAGTGCATTTGGCAGCATTTGAAAATGACATACAAGATGATGCTTCAGAATTGCTAGAATACACAGTACCTTTCTATGCAAATATAGTATTGCACATTTAGCAACCATAAAGAAATCTGCAGATTCTACCACTAGTTTGATGCCCCAATGTCATTCATGCTGAAGGAGTTTGCCCTCATCAGAATGACTAATTGAAAATAAGACTGGTCATACACATCAATGTCATTTAAAAAGACTGACCCATGAATTGATGTTATGAATTACTGCTGTTTCACATAACAAGCATCTAATAAACTTGATGAAAGTTGTTATTCATGCATGAGCGCGGTCTATTGCACCTATGATGTTTGGGAAGTACAGTATCTAATTTCAATGATATAATTTTGGATAAAGTGAATTTTAAATAGATTCAATTACCAAAAGAAGTAAAAAGTCAGATTGAAAAAAGGGTTTACACTATGGTCAATCATATGCTGAGGAAAGTTGACGTTGTAATGTATGGCTTCAACTAATTTCATATAAAGATGTTTTTTTTGCAATTTTATAGCCATCGGGAAGTGCCAAGGTGTTTGGGCTGTCCTTAAACAATATTTGTTACAGACAATCTGAGATCCCTCATTCATCAGACTTTGGAGGAATAGGGACACCATTGGTGATTGCACAGGGTTGCTGAATGTAAACTGACCTTTTATGAATTAAGTGTAACCATAAACATCTATATAAAAATTATCTTTAAAAGTGACAGACTATACCTACCAGTTTTTATAATCAGTGTTTCTATATTACTGGCATATTCTCAATTACAAAACATTTTGTAAATTGTAATATCTTAGAAATAAAAAAACCCCATCACAGGCTATTATACTATTTATAATTATAAAGAATTGAATGTAATTGATTTAATGTGTTACTCTTCATAATATAGTATACAATATAGATACATATATTGGAATGATCTATATCAAAAATGACATTATCCTTTCTTTCTAATCATTACTGATACTGGAGGTTTAACAGATCTACAGAGTACACAAAGACAGAAGCACACCAAGGTTGGTTCTAGAAGGTCTTGAAGAGTGGCATTTTTTCTTAAGCAATACCTGCTTTAGGGCTACAGGTTTACTGACATAGAATTTGTGCTTTTTATAACTGATGATTTTAATGTTATGGAACACTCTCTTTTTAACCTATTGCTGTATCTTATCTTTTTGTGTGTCACTGACAATTAAAGAGCAAAGAGAACGAATGGCATAATAATTTAAATGTGATACAATATTAATTCTTGTTATTTTAATTGACTATGTAACTTGTAATGTTTTACCATTTTGTATCAAATGCATCAGATTAATTTAAAGGATAGTGTAGGCAAGACACTCATCCCGACATCAATCCATCCATTTCCTTTCAGAACCCCCAGTGTTACAGAGTTCAGAAGAGGCAGAGACTCTCCCAACAAGTTTTGGTGTAAGGCAGAAATCAGCCCAGGAGAGGGCACCAGTCCATTGAAGAGCTCTCTCACACAGACACATTCATGCTTTCCCATAAGAGATCACTTTACAATCATCAAATAATTGCATTTTTGGACAACCAATTAGAACTAAGTACAGTAAAGGGACAACCCCATTTAAACTTTCCCAATTAATATAGAACAAATTCAATACATTTTGTTTCGTAGGAAAAAAACTCTCTGTGATTAAACTCGCAATCTGACATGGGATTGTTCCTGCCTTATGTCCAATGCTTGGTTCTGCGATAGGCTCCAACTCCTGCTCAGGATAAGCGAGTTTGAAAATGGATGGATGAAGAAAAAATATAGATTATATAAATAAATACAAATAAGGTAAAACACAAAAACTTGTGTGACTTTGACCATTAAATTACTTCTCTATGGTGTCAGAGACATTTTGAGCTAATTGGTTGAGACTCTCCTGGAAAAACAACCGATCTTGTTCTAGGAACAACAGAACCTTGATGATATCAGACCCAACAGGGGCAGACCCCCAGTTAAACCACAGTATGATCATACATGATTATGGGAAGAAACTAGAACATCCAGAGAAAATCTATACAGGTATGATGGAATGTTTAAATTTCATAAATACCTTGACCAGGAAAATATTCAAACAGGTCTCTTTAACTGAAAATGAGCAACACAAGCCGCTGAGCTAAACTGTCAACCTTGCTTGGATTATATGTAGCTGTTGTACAAAAATGTGATAGTTGGAAACTTTTTTGATATTTGTAAAGTAAGGAAACTTAACTAAAAGCTTTCATATTTCTGAGCTGAAAAGATGACAGTTATTGAATTTATAGGGCTGTTGTCATCATGTGGTGGTTTTGTGTTAACAAACAATGTGCCCTAAATGAAGGGGGCACAGTGGGTTAAAAGAAATGATAAGGTAAAGATTTTTTAGAAGCTCTACAAATTATAGGATGTTTAATTTTTGTTTTTACAGCATGTTAACTGAGGGAAATATAGGGATGCCAGAAAATTTAATCCCGAAGAGATAAAATTCAGTGTACGTTTAGTGATTTCAGTCAAATTTGACCTGAAGACATTCTAAGGGTTAATTAAAAAGACAGAATGTTATCAATAAGGTTAATGGAAATCAATCAACTAGTGACACTACTACCTCAGGACAAGAAAAGCATTTTATGTTTTGTGTGCAATATATTACTGCATTTTAAATTAAGAGAAAATACCATAGGGAATTCTCCAGAAAGGTCAATGGCCCCGGGTAAATTGTACCAAGTGCTGGCAATCCTGGTTTTATAACGGCTGTCAAATTTATCTATGAAGCTACTAAGCAAAAGGTTGCAGAAAAGCAGCTTCAACACTTGCAAATGCTGTATCAGTTGCCTTGAGGCAGTCTGATAAAATGAAAAGCTAAAGAATCCAAGAAATGCTATTTAATTTTATCGTAGTTTTTAAATTTTCCTCATATCCACCTAGACACCACCCATATCTTAAAGACATGTATTTTAGATTAATTTGCAGCTATAAACAGGTCAAATAGTGTCACTGTAACAGTTTCTTGTGATGTACTTGAAATAAATTGTTGACTTAACTCAATGTCACATTATATTATTTTCCAGCAATTTTCAGTTGTAGCCTTCATCTACATATTCTTAGCGAACTGGAGGCAGTTGGAGGCACGCTCCTGTGAAGCCAATCACCTCATGTGGCATAACCAGTGACTCATACCAGCAAGTCTGTGACTCGCTCTGATAAGATTGTCTTTAGTCGTATGGGTGGGCTCTGTGTGCATGAAAGCAGACAACCAATGAATACCATCTAGAAGTACAATGCATAGAACATAGCAACAAGGAATAAGGAATACCTGTGTTTTGTACCATGCAAACAGAAGAAAGGCTTGTCTTCTGATATCCCATTTTTACATGCTAAAACAATGGAAACAGGAAAAAAGGGCTAAGAGCATGGCTGAACTCACCATACCTGTTAACCCTTCGTACAGTGCTGTCTCTGCAGCACATTATTGGCTGTCACAAAAGAGGTAAGATGCTTGTGTTGGAAGACCAGCACTCAGTCAGTAAATGTAACATGTGCAGAGATTTTCTTTCTTTTAAATTGACATGGTCCAATGACAACATCAGTGACTGCAGTTTGTAAATTTAACAAACCCCATGACTACAAGTTGCATAATGTGACAAAGGATTTAGGCTGTAATTTACAATGAATTCATTACACATCCTACAGGGATTTCCATTCTTAATACATTTTTTTAAATCTGATCCATGAAACAATGATTTTTGTTCTATCTATATACATAAAAGTCAACGTATGTATGTGTGTGTGTGTGTGTGTATGTATGTTCCAGCTCCAGCATCACTTCCAAATGGCTGGAGCAATTTTCATGAAACTTGGTACATGCTTCTCATTGGTCGGCTAAAAATACTGTAGGGTGAAATCAACCCTAACCCACCCCCTTCTGGGTAGGGTGGGAGGTGATCTTGCGGTCTTGTATGCATGTTATCATCCAGTTGACACTCGGAACGACCACTAGAGGACAAACTGGAGGTGACTGCCTGCATTCTTTATGTTTGAGCACCACCACGCACCAACTGGTTGATAACATACATACAAGACTGCAAGACAAGCACATTAGTGAGTCTTCATTGTTTGTTAATTTATTTTTATTTTTAAAGTTGTGTTTTTTTTATTATATTTTTCTCAAACAATTAAAAAAAAAAACACTTCATTTTCCTATCAGACAACGCCGGGTATTTCAGCTAAATTAACTAGTAATAAATACAGCGTGGACCACTTTCCCTACAGAATGCTAGAGTTGCAGTGATTGTATAATTAGCAGTTATTCATGGGATTCATATTAAATGATTGACCTCAAAGAGTCAGAGAGTTGAAGAAGGGACTCTCAGGATAAGTTGGATTTCATGACACACAATGGCCTTTACAAACTGGACAGAAACTGAAACCCTCTTACAAACTCATGAAACAAATATGGCACATGCCATGATCAAATTCTTGCTGAAATGCAAGTCTAGTATTACCATTACTTGTTGTATTACAAATGGTACTCCCCTCAAGACCTATTAAAATGTGGAAATACCTTCTTAGATTTCCTACAAAATTTTCTAAAGAATACACTGTAACACTAGAAGCAACAGGGGAAGGCAAGAAATGACAACAACAGAAAAGTCAAGTCTGGAAATAATAACACTATGAACTGGTTGACCATTAGTCTAAAAAGCAGCTTCAGTGCCAGCCATGGGGGGAGCATGTAAATTGAAAACCCACAACAGCCCCACTATCACATCATAGCTAGCAGTACTTCAAAGAATAGAAAGCTTATTAAAACAACAATAAAAATGTGAAAAAAGGCATTCATTATGAGCTAGAACCTCATTTTACTACTATATATGTGGCTTTTCTCTATTTAATGAGATTCAGTGCTTTTTATAATTGTTGGGCCAGAGAAATCAATATTGTGATTTCTGCCATACAGAAATCAATTCAGATAAAAAAAAAAAAACTCAAGTACAGAATGCCATGTTTCAATTCTAGTCATATCTAAACATATATTTTCCAATATTTCAAATCATTGTGCTGAATACCAACAGTTAGGTTCAGCCTATTGTACATATTTGGACGGATGGCCTATTGACTGAGTGTTTTCTTGGTGTACGGTCCTCACATAAAAGGAGTGAAGGAGTAGTGTTGGATTTAGCCTTTGCTCTTCCCTTTGACATCTTTAGGCTTAAGATGCAAGATGAAAACTATTATAATGTGCAAGAACGATAAAAAAAGTAATGTGGATTCTAAAAGGAAGGGCAAATTCAGTTGTTGTCATGAAGAAAGAACTAGTGTACTTAACAATAACCAATGGATAGGCCAACTGAGGATACCATCTGGAGCAAAACATAAGAAAACTGTTTTTGGCCCATTGACTGTATAGCTGGTTGATTAGAAGTTACATCAAACATAGTGTAGTACTGTTATACAGTGGTTACTGCTACTGACTCAAAGCATAGCTGGCTGGGTTCAGATCCTAATAAACTGAATGTCTATTTAAATCTTTCTCCAGGTACTCAGTTTTCAACAAAAAAATGGAAGAGTTGTGCATCTGGTAGAGTGTAGAGTCTAAACTGGCCAGGTATGAGTGAGTGTTTGTGCAAAAGTCTGTCCTGCAAGGGACATAGAATCAGACTCCAGAGATCTAGGGTTGATTGTTACTGGGCTGCAACTCTTGCAATCCTAAATTAAGTGGGTCACAAAATGGAGAGCTAGATGGATGAACTGTGCATATACTGTATAATTAATCACCACATTTTAAAACAGGTTATGTGCTTTTTCTGGTTTATAAATGATTGATGAACACTGGATGTTTACAACCATAAATTAAGGTAAATTACTCAACAATATCATTAATAGCCTTCTGAAATGTCAAGGAAATCCCCATGACACTGATAATATCCAACCAGCCAGGCATTTTCTGAAACCACTTAAATCTATTTTAAGTTTAAAGAGAATCTGAGCCTGTCCTGAGCAGGAACGAGCCCTAAAAAGGACATCAGTCTACCACAGAACAACATATTTACTTTATCATTTATATGTATCGAAAGTCATCAAAAGAACTAACATACAAATCCCTGTATTTATACATACAAGTACAGTATGTAACTGAAAGTCTGGGTGAGTTTATCCATGTTTCTGTACAATGAGATGCATACAGTCACAGGGCAGAGTAAAGTATAAAGGGTGACGTATCTGTTACTTTCTGTATCAACCACAGACTCAGTACATACTGTATAGTTGCATGACAAAAAGTAATTACACAGAAAGTCTGGTTTTACTTTCAGCATCAGGCATTACTTAAAATTTGCACTTTTAAATACGGCACACAAGAAGTTGCCACCACAGCTAAGAGTAAGGCTAGAATATTTATTGGACTGATTGGATAATGGATGGATGGCTAGTACATTTTCTGGTCTTTGATCCTTTTAGTCTTGAGGGAGTTGGTGTGCACCTCAAAACATTTAAATCTTAACTTTCTTTGCACTCTCAATCCACACTGCCAACATACAAGGCCAACCAAATACTGCCATTATCCTCCCAGGTAGTGAATGCTGCCAGCTGTGAATCAGTAATATACCATATTTCAGAACTTGGAAGACAGCTCAACAATTTTAACCAATGTTTTATAAACTCCATGAATTTTGAACTTGTATTTAGGAGTTATCAACAGATTTGTGCCATTACCAAATAACAGTCCCGGGCTGGGCATTTATAGTACATGAGAGGTGACAGTGAAGCCTAACATGAAGACATTTGGGCTTTCTGATGTATCAGGCTTTACCTTTGTTTGGCCTTGTCCCAATGTCTGACTCTGTATATTTACAAGAACTAACAAAGACATCCGCTTAGGAGACATATACATATACATATTGAACCAAAGTAATTTATTTATTTTCATGGGAGGATTACCCTAGATTAAATGTAAAGCAACCATAGAAGTAATGTGTAGGTCTAAATTTATGGCCACAGTGCATTTAAAAGAGGGTAGCTAGCTTATTTTTCTTTCAAGCTTCCCCATATTTTCAACTCCATAATAGACTACTTAGTTCCTCAGCTTCTCTTGCCACTCTTATTCCCTCTCAAAGAATCAGTCATCTCCTACCAAACATCAAATTCTAAATGCACTGGAAAGGATCATAACTAACCACGTTTATTTCTGAGCATTCCTAGAGTCATTTCTCCACTAACAATGTGAATCTGTCAGAAAATACTATCCTCAGTATAGTTATGGTGTCTCTGCACATTTGACAGCTAATATCCAGTTACAGGTCCAGCACCCATGGGGCTGCAATGGCGGCTGTTGGAGTATATATCAGATCTAAAGTAGTTCTCTGGCAAAACTACCTACTAACCATCATGAAATCAGGTGTTCCGTGGGTTTCTTAAAGCCATCCTACTTGCAAATTGAAGGAACACTTCCTCTGTAGGGACAATTCACTTTACTGAGGAATCAACCTTTATTGGTCCACAACATAAAAAGGGTATGCTCTACCAATACAGAAATTCCTCATTTTAAGTGCTTCATTACAGAAGTCATTGCAGAAGCTGTAGAGTCTAAGAAGCAGTGAAAGAGGTAAAGAGTTTTATATGTGCCAGGGATGGAAGAAGCTGTAGAGAAAGTACAGTAACTTTGTGAGTCAGTTGGCTTGTAATTGATAACGGTTTTAAGCCCTAGAAAGCTCACAGAAAGACTGATATCTAAAAATGATAGAATTGTGGTAGAAATACTGACTATAAACCTGAGAGATGGATGGAGACTAGTAAAAAAAATAATTGATTCCTATAGCTGCCTTCTGGAACAAGAGGCGGCATCAACACAAGATAGATATATTTTTTGCACAGGTCCAGTACACAGACTAGGTAGGAAGAAAATAAATGTTCTTCTCCCCAGCTGATAAAGATGCTGGCATAGTGTTGCACCATTCTAGTACCTATTGCAATGTCACTGACCTGATGAAAAAGGTTTTTAGCAAAAGGGAAGTAATTGAGGGTAAGAACCAGCTCTGCCAGTCCGATGAGGGTGTTCATGGGAGAAACCTGCACTGGGCATCTGTTGAACACCTGTCTGAGGGCGATGAGACCTTCATCATACAGAGTACAGAGAGGGAATGTCATGGTAAAGATAAATCAGTTAGGAAAGTGAAACCTAAAGCTGTCAAACAACCAGAGGGCATGGATTCTATCTTTAAAATATGATGGGAGACTTTAAACCAGTTATCTCTTAAAACTGTCGATATAAATATACTATATATACTATATATACACATACATGCAAAGATATATACATACCCATTTCTCTTACACTTGAATGAATACACAGTATGGTCATATTAGGAGTGCATAAAGAAATGCTGGGAAATTAACATAATTTACTTTATCACACAAGAGGCACTCACAGAATGCATCTGCAGCTTTTGCTTTTATAAATGTTGTATAACTAATATAACATTTACCCAATTAGTAACATTAAGCATATTTACAGAGTGGAAAGCTTTGCTCACTGCAATACAGGCTCCCTTAATAATAAATACTTCACAAAGTGCACAATTTAACATTGCTGACTTTTCATTAGCCAAAGCTCTTAACCGAGAGATTGCTGAAACAGCAAGGAAGTGCTTCAAGCATCAGGAGCAAGAGATTTTCCATTCATAAAGTGGAAATGCATAAGTATGACTGGTTAAATCTGTGCTGATTATTCCTGATCTGTTAGCTGATGCAATGGACTGATCAACACACAATGAGTACACCAACACTTGCGTCCGTTTTTTGGGAACAAAAGCCAATATCCTACATTAAATATATTAGAATGTGAAGGAATTGAGAGAACTCTCATTAAAATATGCATGTTCATCCTGTTCCTTTCTTTTAAGCCACCTTCTAACACATTCTACATAGAAAGAAACTCAGCATTCCTAGGCCAGTCAAATTTTGAAATCCAAAAAAAGTACCAGCACATCCCTTAGTACAACTTTATGCCCAGCATGGGTCTAGTGATAGCTACTCTAATAACAAACTTATGTGACATCAATAATATTGCATAACATAACAAAAGGCAGATTGGTGGCTCTGAAGCCAAGGCAACTGGAAGGCTGCTGATTCAAATCCTGTTACTGCCAGAAGGTATCCTACTCCGTTTGGCCCTTGAGTAAGGTCCTTAACCTGAAAATTCCCCCAAGGGTGCTGTAAAATGGCTGACCCTACACTCTGACCTCCAAAGGTGATGTGAAAAGAATTTCCCATCGAAGATTAATACAGTGTACTAAATAAAAAAATGATTCAGGGTCCTCTGGATGTCCAAACTATTTGAGCATAATCTAGCTGACAATTCATTTATATCTGTTCATAACCGAAGAAAGCTGGTGTAAGTTGTGATAACAATGGCTCTGGGAACAGAAGAGCTCTGTACTGGTCTTCAGGCAAAACTACATTTGCTCTAAACCTCAGTTGTTGAATATGTAGCACCATGTTTTTGGATTACCGAAGAAATGTGTACATGAAATTCCACAATGATGGATTCAAACCTCAGCCCAGTCACTCTGCAGAAAAATGGAACATTTGGGTAGCTCTGAGTTGAATTTGTAAAACAGTATTTCTCTAAGTTATAATATTTGGTTTGTATCCCACTTCACAGGTCCTTGCTATTTCAAAATAGGTGGTCTGCAATACCACTGTACTATATATATATATATATATATATATATATATATATATATATATATATATATACACACACATACAGTTAGGTCCATAAATATTTAGACAGAGACAACTTTTTTCTAATTTTGATTCTGTACATTAACACAATGAATTTTAAATTAAACAACTCAGATGCAGTTGAAGTGCAGACTTTCAGCTTTAATTCAGTGGGGTGAACAAAACGATTGCATAAAAATGTGAGGCAACTAAAGCATTTTTTTAACACAATCCCTTCATTTCAGGGACTCAAAAGTAATTGGACAATTGACTCAAAGGCTATTTCATGGGCAGGTGTGGGCAAGTCCGTCGTTATGTCATTATCAATTAAGCAGATAAAAGGCCTGGATTTGATCTGAGGTGTGGTGCTTGCATGTGGAAGATTTTGCTGTGAACAGACAACATGCAGTCAAAGGAGCTCTCCATGCAGGTGAAAGAAGCCATCCTTTAAGCTGCAAAAACAGAAAAAACCCATCCGAGAAATTTCTACAATATTACGAGTGGCAAAATCTACAGTTTGGTATATCCTGAGAAAGAAAGCAAGCACTGGTGAACTCAGCAACGCAAAAAGACCTGGATGTCCATGGAAGACAACAGTGGTGGATGATCGCAGAATCATTTCCATGGTGAAGAGAAACCCCTTCACAACAGCCAACCAAGGGAACAATACTCTCCAGGGGGTAGGCGTATTGATATCCAAGTCTACCATAAAGAGAAGACTGCATGAAAGAAAATACAGAGGGTGCACTGCAAAGTGCAAGCCACTCATAAGCCTCAAGAATAGAAAGGCTAAATTGGACTTTGCTAAAGAACATCGAAAAAAGCCAGCACAGTTCTGGAAAAACATTCTTTGGACAGATGAAACCAAGATCAACCTTTACCAGAATGATGGCAAGAAAAAAGTATGCAGAAGGCGTGGAACAGCTCATTATCCAAAGCATACCACATCATCTGTAAAACACGGTGGAGGCAGTGTGATGGCTTGGGCGTGCATGGCTGTCAGTGGCACTGGGACACTAGTGTTTATTGATGATGTGACACAGAACAGAAGCAGCCGAATGAATTCTGAGGTGTTCAGAGACATACTGTCTGCTCAAATCCAGCTAAATGCAGTCAAATTGATTGGGCGGCGTTTCATGATACAGATGGACAATGACCCAAAACATACAGCCAAAGCAACCCAGGAGTTTATTAAAGCAAAGAAGTGGAAAATTCTTGAATGGCCAAGTCAGTCACCTGATCTTAACCCAATTGAGCATGCATTTCACTTGTTGAAGACTAAACTTCGGACAGAAAGGCCCACAAACAAACAGCAACTGAAAGCCGCTGCAGTAAAGGCCTGGCAGAGCATTAAAATGGAAGAAACCCAGCATCTGGTGATGTCCATGAGTTCAAGACTTCAGGTTGTCATTGCCAGCAAAGCAACCAAGTATTAGAATTAGAACATTTTATTTCCAGTTATTGAATTTGTCCAATTACTTTTGAGCCCCTGAAATGAAGGGATTGTGTTAAAAAAATGCTTTAGTTGCCTCACATTTTTATGCAATCGTTCTGTTCACCCCACTGAATTAAAGCTGAAAGTCTGTACTTCAACTGCATCTGAGTTGTTTCATTCAAAATTCATTGTGGTAACGTACAGAACCAAAATTAGAAAAAAGTTGTCTCTGTCCAAATATTTATGGACCTAACTGTATATATATATCAGTAGATGCTGATGTATAAACGCCTAAACAGCATATACACCCATATTTATGTGTATGTGCAAGTGTGTTGTCTGCAATGGTATGAGTTATGTAATTAATAACTTACAAGGTATGGTTAATAAATTATCAACAGGGCAATAAAATTAAATACTGCACCATGCATTTATGTTTGAATAGTGCAGATCTTTCACATAGATTTTCTTTTTAGTTGGCATTTATAGACACAGAAGGGGAAGTGCAAAAGACACACAACAATTTGCTTGTTAGAACAAAATGAGGGATTTAGAAAGAAGTATGAAAGGCTCACCTTCCATAACCTGTTTTTCCAGGGAAAAATTAAACTTTTTTATTGTTCCAGTCTAGCTGGCTTTATGTCACGTGACCGTGACTTTCACTCCAAAAAAAAAGTTGAAGAATGACTGACAGGCTGCCCTTTCCTTCCTGCAGAAACATCAAGATGGAGTCTTTCATATGGCTTTAATATGGAGAAAAATTCCAATGCTACAACATGTAACGCTAGAAATACTCTTATGTGTTCAAATTGAGGCATATTAAGTTGGCATGTTATAAACTGCTTATTAAAACCATAAAATGTAATTCTAATACTTATGAGTAACTCAATTGGGACTCTTTGGTAAAATGTCTTCATTGTTGTTATGTCAAGGTAAATGTCACACTTGTAGGTTTGTCTGTCAATGTGCTTTAAAAAGACAATTTGTGAGATTTAGCTGAGAGTATAAAATAAAGTGGATTTTTCCTCAGGGCATTTTTTTCCTCCTACACTCTCAAATTCAATTACAAGGATCCAGAAAGAGTCAGCAATAAACCTAAGATGCACATCTTTGTAGCATAGGAAATAAATAAAATGCTTGAAGAAATAAAAACAACATGTAAACATGGGGAAAAGCTATTAACCTCACCTAAACAGAAACAGTGTTGTTTGTCTGTGTGGAGTCTGCACCTTCTCCCTGCATCTGTGTAGGTTCTTCTGTTCATCAAATTAATCGTTAAATTTACAGGGTGCTTGAAGTGGAACCAAATTACTTGCAGTTCTCTGTTTATGGTGATACACTACCATTCAGCCAAAGGACAGGGGATATTCCCCTTCTGTTAAAGCTGTACTTGCTATTTTTTTTACTTGAAGTATCAACACAATATGCAGAGTAAACAAAATATGCAGTCTGGTACAAGCTTTTGCATGGAGCTACATTTTCACAAACACAAATAATCAGCCAAAGAACACATTATTTGCACCTAAAAGCAAAAACTGAGCCCATAGTGTGACTGTTTAAACAGTAAAACTTGCACTCTCTGCCTCTTAATAAAACTAATAAAATATATTAACCTGCATTTTGCTAGATGGTACATTACTCTATAATGTGTTACATTTTGTTGCTCGTTCAGTTGTATTGCACTTTACTTCGCACCCATTTATGTCAAATTTCCTGATACAATTTCCCTTTTTTGGGTTTTCTTTTGTTCTCTTTGCTTAACTGAAAAGCAAAATATGTTCAGTACCCAATATCGTCTACCTATACTTTAATTTGGCAACGTGCAGATACAGTCCATGGTCACAAGACTGTTTAATAATACCTTCTTAATGTTGTTGTTTAAAATTTTTTTTTAAATATCCATTTATATAATGGGTCTGTTTCTTTTATATTTCTAATATATCTTGAATTTCTTTACTACCCAGTTGAATTAAAAGCATAATATAAAAATCATCAGTTTCTCTATTGGTAGCAGCAAAAATATGAGCTGTTTGATCCCCAAAAAGAAAATTTAAAATATTGCTGCAAAACTCTTTATTTTACTGGTGCTAACATGTTATGGTTTTTAGTTATATACAACATTTGTATTCTTAATAAATTTGATTTATTTTATTATATGAAAAGGAAAACATCAGATATATGGCTCTCAAAAAGCATTCTTCCTCCTGTGAAAACAAGTCAGGGAGATCCGATAAGCAGGACTCTCGCTCACAGCGGATCAGATCTTAGAACAAAGCTAATTTAACATATTGGTCAGCTGTCTTACTAACTGCAGAGTTCAGCCTGCTGCTGGGATTTGCATTACATGCCACTGCTTGACCCTATAATTTAAGTATTTTAATTAGTGCCTGTGGGACCACAAACTCATATACAGTTTTTAGCCGCATATACAGGAGATTTTATATATATACAGTATATATATAGGTATATATAGGTATATATAGATATATGATGCTGTGAGGCCTGTACATAAAGTGCTTTTATGCACGTGTTTGTAAATTTGACTCTACTCTTTTAGTTATGTTAACTCTGGCCTGTTTCTCTAAATCTTTACATACAGCCAAATGTTGGAGATACATTATGAATTATTTTTATTATTGAGGCACTAATACACTGCCTGGCCAAAAAAAAGTCGCCACCAAAAAAAAGGTCACACACTCTAATATTTCGTTGGACCGCCTTCAGCTTTGATTACGGCACGCATTCGCTGTGGCATTGTTTCGATAAGCTTCTGCAATGTCACAAGATTTAGTTCCATCAAGTGCTGCATTAATTTTTCACCAAGATCTTGCATGATGGGTGCATCACTTCATCTGCCTCTCTTCTTAACCTGATGCGCCCATCACTCTGGAACAGGGTAAATCTGGACTCATCAGACCACATGACCTTCTTCCAATGCTGCAGAGTCCGATCTTTATGCTCCCTAACAAATTGAAGTCTTTTTTTTTCCGGTTTGCCTCACTGATTAGTGGTTTTCTTACGGCTACACAGCTGTTCAGTCCCAATCCCTTGAGTTCCCTTCGCATTGTGCGTGTGGAAATGCTCTTACTTTCACTATTAAACATAGACCTGAGTTCTACTGTTGCTTTTCTTTGCTTTGATTTCACCAAACATTTAAGTGATCGCCGATCACGATCATTCAGGATTTTTTTCCGGTCACATTTCTTCCTCAAAGACGATGGGTCCCCACTATCCTTCCAGTTTTTAATAATGCGTTGGACAGTTCTTAACCAAATTTTAGTAGTTTCTGCAATCTCCTTAGATGTTTTCTCTGCTTGATGCATGCCAATGATTTGACCCTTCTCAAACAGACTAACATCTTTTCCACGACCACGAGATGTGTCTTTCGACATGGTTGTTTAAGAAATGAGAAGCAACTCATTGCACCAGTTGGGGTTAAATAACTTGTTGCCAGCTGAAAGATAATCACCCATGCAGTAATTATCCAATAGGAGGCTCGTACCTATTTGCTTAGTTAAATCCAGGTGGCGACTTTTTTTTTGGCCAGGCAGTGTATTTAATTCATCCATTTACCACACTTCCTTATTTTATAAGTAAGCCCGCGATTTGCTAGCGAATCAGAAATCCAAGAATGGCAATCAGTTTCTGTTCCTTCCGATATATGGATGGATGACATATCATGGAGGGTGGGTGTGTCTGGGTGGGAAGCCGCTGGGTTAGAGTCTGTGACCGTTATGTGATCTGTATTACTGGCACAGTGGATTAGAGCAAGTGTAGCTCACAGGTTGTGTTGTTTGGGTGCCATGTACTGACTCTGGGAAGCCGCTGCGTTTTGGGAAGCCGCTGCGTTTGACTCTGGGGCGGGCGCCACGGCGCATTACGGTGTGTTATTTGGGCACCACCTACTGACTCTGGGAAGGCGCCGCGTTTTGGGAAGTCACTGCATTTGACTCTGGGGCGGGCGCCACTGCTTTTTGGGACGCCGCTGCGTTTGACTCTGGACTCTGGGGCGGGCGACAAAACTGAATGACCGTTATGTGATCTACATTACTGGCACAGTGGATTAGAGCAAGTCTAGTTTACAGGTGGCGGGCTCGTTGCAGTGCGGTAGTGCGCGTGACATCCGGTGTACAACTTTCTCGTCCATATTACTAACCTTTCTGTGGCTGTGTTGTTAGCTATGGGCGGGCTCGTTGCAGTGCAGCAGTGCGTGTGCGCTTCGATGCGCCCTGCATCCATAACCTTCGGTTAGTAATATGGATACATATATAAAGAATTTAGTTAATGTTCTGATCGTATCCCATGACAAAATAAAATCACTTTTTTTCACCTTAAAATATTTAGAAACCTTACGGAGGACCAAAACATTCAAGAAGAGAATTCAGTTAGGTAAAAGTGAAATTTTTAAAAAATAATTATAAAAACTGGGATGGGAATCAGCACCTCCAAATCCAAGACCATGGTCCTCAGCCGGAAAAGGGTGGAGTGCCCTCTCAGGGTTGGAAGCGAGATCCTGCCTCAAGTGGAGGAGTTCAAGTATCCTGGGGTCTTGTTCACGAGTGAGGGAAGAATGGAGGGTGAGATCTACAGTTGGATCGGTACGGCGTCCGCAGTGATGCGGGCTCTGCATTGGTCTGTCGTGGTGAAAAAGGAGCTGAGCCGTAAGGCAAAGCTCTCAATTTACCAGTCGATCTATGTTCCTACCCTCACCTATGGTCATGAGATATGGGTAGTGACCGAAAGAACGAGATCGCGAATACAAGCGGCTGAAATGAGTTTCCTCCGCAGGGTGTCTGGGCTCTCCCTTAAAGATAGGGTGAGAAGCTCAGTCATCCGGGAGGGGCTCAGAGTAGAGCCGCTGCTCCTCTGCATCAAGAGGAGTCAGATGAGGTGGCTCGGACATCTGATCAGGATGCTTCCTGGATGCCTCCCTGGTGAGGTGTTCTGGGCACGTCCAACCGGGAGGAGGCCCCAGGGAAGACCCAGGACATGCTGGAGGGACTATGTCTCCCGGCTGGCCTGGGAACGCCTCGGGATTCTCCCAGAAGAGCTAGAAAAAGTGGCCGGGGAGAGGGAAGTCTGGGCATCTCTGCTCAAGCTGCTGCCCCCGCGACCCGACCTCGGATAAGTGGAAGAGGATGGATAGATGGATAATTATAAAAACACATGGAATATTAAAAGCAAAAGAAAACTACAAACTGTGGTGAATTATTGCCAAGATCATTTTAAAATAATCCACCAATTTGTCAGTAAAATGTGGTTAGTTTTTGAACAGAATATGCCACAGACCTTTTCAAAATGTTATCCTGGATTTCACAATGTTAACATTCATTAACAAATATCTCATTACACTAAATGACACAGTAAAGTTAGCCAAACAAATAAAGCTCTTTTGTTACATTCAGCTATTCAGCACCGGGCCTTGTCAGTCTCTTCATTCTTAAAATTTCTAACAATAAACAGTGCTAAACACTTAATAATCATTCAGTCTTTGCTAAAAACTGTATATAGACTGCTTAATTGCATTAAATTATGTTTAAGATTCTGGTCCAACAATCCTAAATTGAGTTAAATAGGTTTGAAAATGTATTGGAAATATAATAATTAATGAAAAGTATTCGGTCAGCACTGCTGCATTGCAGATCAGCCCACTCAGTCTTGTTATGAAGTGTATATGTTTTTTTTTTCTTCAGAGAAAATGAGTTGACCCTGGAAGATGTGCTCTTAGGTTGAGTGGAAATACTGGGCTAATATGAGTGTGCAAAAGTGTGCTCTCTAATGAAATTACATGTACCATCAGAGCAGCCACTTTCCTTGCAACCACGGCTAATGAAATTGGTTATATACAGTAACTCCGTAATGAAAAGTTTCAAAACGTTACATTACAAAATTGACATAATAATAATTCAAATTTTTAAAGAGTGTACAAATGGAAGCTTCTGCACACAAATGTCATAGTGCATTGTTGTCCCACGGGTTACCAAGAATACACCAGAAATTCAGGGGGAGGGTCTCTTCAAAAAATAAGCTACCTCTGAGGACTGTCAGTGAGAAGGGTCAGAATATGAATATTGCTGCAGGATATAAATACAGGATATTACAAATAAAGCTATTATTAAGTCATGTTAATAATATCTAAATAACAGATAGTCTTCTTCTCGAGAAAGAAACGTCATTCTTGACAGATACAATAAAGGCGATGCTGCTTTGCCCACTGAAGCTCCTGTCTCAATTAAGAATGCCAGCGCATCTTAACCTTTTTCAACAGTCAAAGCAACATACAGTAGTTATAGACAGAAGAAGGTGGTGGAGAAAAGATTAAATGGAAGGATGTATTCAAATTGAAAAACAAGTTCAATTTTTATTTTCTCTCAAGGCTCATGAACCTGGCTATCTATGAAGACTTTAGCATCTAATTTAACTCAATAATGCAAAAAGAAAAAGCCTATACACTGTATCATAGATTCACTTCAAATACACCGCAGTTCAGAAGTAAAAGTGAAACTATCCTAATCAGGTGCTGATAAAAGCAATAAATTCTACCCCACTGAAATCGAACGGAGAGCCACTAACCCAAACAAATGACAACAGTCACCTTAGGCCTGACTTACCTCTCAGGTGAGAGAAATAACACATTGCTTTTGTTTTCTTGCAAAGGACCAAGCTAAACAAAGGGATTCTGTATAAACTAAGATTTCTTAAATGTTTAGCTACCATCAGTATGTATTTGCAATGCAGAACCCCTTATTTCACACAAATACCATTCTGCACATAGTGGCAAGAACACTTATTGAATTCAATTATCAGTAACAATTCAGAACTTCAAATGAAAACATGGCCAGAATACCAATATGGTATCACTGGTACTTAGAAATGATCTTGATTGAAATGTGTCTTGGAATAGCCAACAGCAAGCTGACTTGATATGTACAAAAACTGGCTCTTTCACAAATTTAATTTGCAGTTCTCACAAGACCCGGGCATTTCCACTGAGACAATTAGGTAAAATGTCAAAGCTATTGCGGCAGTAATACAAGGAACCAAATGCTTGACAAACCCATTTTCAAAAGTTTGTAAGTGATGAGAAAACATTCTGCACAAAACACCTAATTACTCAGATAAGACCCCAATGAATTCACAACCAAGTCTGGAACTTGACATCTCCCATGATGGCATACTGTTAATTGCTGGTAAATACAGTTATATGAAAAGGTTTGGGAACCCCTCTCAGCCTGCATAATAATTTACTCTACTTTTAACAAAAAAGACAATAGTGGTATGTCTTTCATTTCCTTGAAACATCTGAGTACTGGGGTGTTTTCCGAACAAAGATTTTTAGTGAAGCAGTATTTAGTTGTATGAACTTAAATCAAATGAGAAAAACTGGCTGTGCAAACATTTGGGTCCCCTTGTAATTTTGCTGATTTGAATGCATGTATCTGCTCAATACTGATTACTTGCAACATCAAACTGGTTGGATTAGCTTGTTAAGTCTTGAACTTCATAGACAGGTGTGTCCAATCATGAGAAAAGGTATTTAAGGTGGTCAATTGCAAGTTGTGCTTCCCTTTGACTCTCCTCTGAAGAGTGACAGCATGGGATCTTCAAAGCATCTCTCAAAAGATCTGAAAACAAAGATTGTTCAGTATCATGGTTTAGGGGAAGGCTACAAAAAGCTATCTCAGAGATTTAAACTGTCAGTTTCAACTGTAAGGAATGTAATCAGGAAATGGAAGGCCACAGGCAGAGTTGTTGTTAAACCCAGGTCTGGCAGGCCAAGAAAAATAAAGGAGCGGCATATGCGCAGAATTGTGAGAATGGTTACAGACAACCCACAGATCACCTCCAAAGACCTGCAAGAATATCTTGCTGCAGATGGTATATTTGTACATCGTTCTACAATTCAGCGCAATTTGAACAAAGAACATCTGCATGGCAGGGTGATGAGAAAGAAGCCTTTTCTGCACTCACGCCACAAACAGAGTCGCTTGTTGTATGCAAATGCTCATTTAGACAAGCCAGATTCATTTTGAAACAAAGTGCTTTGGACTGATGAGACAAAAATTGAATTATTTGGTTATAACAAAAAGTGCTTTGCATGGCGGAAGAAGAACACCGCATTCCAAGAAAAACACCTGCTACCTACTGTCAAATTTGGTGGAGGTTCCATCATGCTGTGGGGCTGTGTGGCTAGTTCGGGGACTGGGGCCCTTGTTAAAGTCGAGGGTCGGATGAATTCAACACAGTATCAACAAATTCTTCAGGATAATGTTCAAATATCAGTCACAAAGTTGAAGTTATGCAGAGGTTGTATATTCCAACAAGACAATGACCCAAAACACAGTTAGAAATCTACAAAGGCATTCATGCAGAGGGAGAAGTACAATGTTCTGGAATGGCCATCACAGTCCCCTGACTTGAATATCACCGAAAATCTATGGGATGATTTGAAGCAGGCTGTCCATGCTCGGCAGCCATCAAATTTAACTGAACTGGAGAGATTTTGTATGGAAGAATGGACAAGAATACCTCCATCCAGAATCCAGACATTCATCAAAGGCTATAGGAGGCATCTAGAGGTTATTATAGGAGGCTCAACTAAGTATTGAAGTAACATCTCTGTTGGGGTGCGCAAATTTATGCGCATGTCTAATTTTGTTATGATGCATATTGCATATTTTCTGTTCATCCAATAAACTTAATGTCACTGCTGAAATACTACTGTTTCCATAAACGGAAGGAAGTTGCTACTTTGAAAGCTCAGCCAATGATAAACAAAAATCCAAAGAATTAAGAGGGGTTCCCAAACTTTTTCATATGACTGTATAATGATAAGCCAGACTGGCTCAAAGATCTGCCTCAGCAATAGTCCAAAGCCTATTCTATTCTATTTCTGAAACAGATCTTAAAGTGATGCTGAACTAAGTGTCTAATAGGAAAACATCAGGCTTTGACAACGTTCAACTTTTTATTTAAAATGTGTCAAAACAGTTCATCCATATCTAGTCAAACATTTTAACGAAATCCCCAGTGGTTGAATAGACATAGAAGACTGGTTTATTATAGGCCATATCTATCTTACCCCAAAAAAACACAACAGAACAGAACAGAACCAATGATATACACGATTATAATGCTCATTATTACCAATGAACATTTCCATTATTGCTCTGTCTTAGAGGCTCTTGAAGATTTAAAGATCATCTTCTACTAAACACATCTATATTAGGGAACACCTATGATGGTCTTCTCTATTCATGCCTTGAATTTCCTACCAGAAGACATTCAACTTAGTTCCAATTAAATAGTTATTTAAGTCTTTCAATTTGTACAAATATGAACAATGATCAAGATTTTGAAAGTGGTTATGGAGACATAGAAAGTAGTGATGTGTGCTATAAACATAAAAAGGTCACTACAATAAAATATCCAATTACCATAATTTGTGGGATTTTCCAAGGAGATTCACTGTCACTTTTCCTCTTTTGCTTTGCATTGCGATTCTGGCTTTATACAGTATTAACATGCCACCAATTATAAATGGATTACCTTATGCCATATGAGCTAATAATACATTGTTAAACACAATGGAGATCTTCACTCAGGAAAACTCAGACAAATGCATGGTGTGCCATCTTGAGAGATGGAAAGACCCTCTAATATCAGGTTATGTACAGTGGCAAAGAGACTGGGGAGTTCCTTCCCAATCTGACCTACCAATATCTACAGATAAAAGAAACTGCAAAATTAATCATAAAGAAAACTGTATAAACCTGAAATAGAAGTGTTCCAAAAGATTAAAGGTCTTAGCAACAAAACTAATTTTTCAAAATATGAGTAATAAATGTTTTTATTCAATACCAATATTGCCAGTTCCACAATAATTTCACAACAGTTAATTATAACCTGACAACAAATCCATGAATATAAGAATCCATAGGCTACACATTGTCGGTTATTGCCATCTAGCCAATGCTGACAAGGAGAGTTTATACCAGCCAATAAAAAAGGCACTAGGGGAGTCATCAACATTGAGTCACTGAAGTCAGTCATTAAGCATTCTGTTTATGTCAAATGAAAAAGGTGAGGTTGCCCCTGCTATTAGAACACATGCTGTGACAAAGTCCACATCTTCCATGCAAAAAGGTCACACCTTCTCCTCCAGACTTAACCTGAACAGTGAACATATAGTCGAGGAGACACTATACAAGGGAAGGAATTCCAATTTAATATTGTGACAATAACTGGAAGAGGAAACCAGAACATCGGCAGTTCCAATACTATTACTATGATGAGAAGATGCTGACTGATAGTCAATGGTCATTCATTTGGATGAAGTGGCAGTTTATCCCACTATCACTTGAAACCAGTATTTTTGCAATCCAAGATGAGTAAATGAAAGCTAAGTATTACATAAAATATACCCTTAGATGAGACAGAGAAGATATGACGAAACTGTCAATCACATTTTCACTGCTTGCGAAATACTGACTAGTGCATTTAATCTATGGAGTCATAACAACTTGATGAAATACATCCATTGGAAAATAACTAGAAACAACAATGTCCAAGTGCCATTACACTGGTAAAGAATAATGGAATTTGGAGATGTATATAATCCTGGAAAATGAAAATACTCACAATTGCCTATGCCCAATTTCATGATTGATGCCAATTGTGCAAATACTAATTACTTAGACATAAAATAATAAAACATATTTTATAGATACATTGTTTCCTGTGGGTTTTCTAGGTTTCCACATCTCAATGATGTACATGTTAGCCTTAATAGAGAGCTACTGTATCGGTACAAGAAAAAAAAACATCAATTTTAGCACTATCATAAGCTTCAGAAAAGATCCTGAAATTTACTAAAGTAATATATTAAAAAGTCCTCACCCAAATTGATCATCTCAACTATATAAAAAACAGCAGTAATAGCACATTTTCAGCATAGTTCCCAGCACTGTTAGCATTAATTATTTCCAGATATTTTCCTTTGGGCTGGTCTTGATCAGCTGTCCTTAACTCTAATTACACTGGTCTGCATTAAAATCTTTCTGAACAAAAAAATACAAATTTGTATAGTTTACAGATTTAAGTGTGCTGAATCCATTTCTGAAATTGGAATCTCTCTACCAGAAACCATTTCCACTATACATCAGATTCAGTGAAACAAATTGTTTGGAAAAAAGTTTTTTTTTATCATATTGAAAATGCATTATACCAGGTTTATCGTCTCTTTTCTGATTAGGAATGAATCTTCACAACCAAACATCACCTGATGGTTTGTGACACAGTCACATTTACTAGAATATATCAAAATGACTACAACAAGATAATCAATAACTACTGATACATAGAGGATTTTAGGATAGGATATCAAGTAAATCAGAAATAAATGAAACAAATATAACATCAATCACATAAAAGTCAAAAAAAGAAAAAAAATCATGAAAAGCTTAACAAAAAGAGTCATAAGGCATTGGCCTTGGTTAGGGTGCAGTACATTAGCTAATTAGGTGTTGATTAACTTTGTTCTGCAGGAAGGTGTTGTAAAAAATCCAAGGAGATCCTGTCTCCTTTTCACCAAGACACAATCCACCATGCTGACTAAGCTTTTTTATTTTCTTTTTTCATAGAAGCAATCTATAAATAGCTTTTAAGTTTAATGTAATTTGGACAATAAATGGTCTGTTCTTTATAGGATTACAATGTAATTACAGCACTCAGCCCCCTATTTCAAATATCAGACTTTACCATCATTACCAATTCGACTGATGCATGGTAGCTTTAATGTCATTTCATAGGTTCTCCACTCATGCGCCAGCTTTTTTGATTCATAAAAACTTAGCTTTGGCTGGTGTCATTAAAGGCTGTATGTTCATTGTCACAAACTCCCAACATTGAGACCTAGCCACAGGTTACTTGTCTCCATCCTCAAAGTGTCTTTGCTATGTATTTTTTCAACAGGTTTTAATGTTAGCAAGAAGCTGCCTATGAAGGTCTTTACTTGAGGTCCAAACCAGTTCAGCAAGCTCCCCTCAGTCCTGACGTGCAGCACCAGTATACTTTAAAGACCAAATAGATTGCCACAGACAGCAAGACCAGAGAGCTTGCAAAAAATTTCACTGCTGCCACTTGTAAACAGAATCTTACCCTTTGAATCTCAACCAATTGTTCAATACACAAAACAATTTTATTTTCCATAATATCATTCAAAGAAGATGTTTACGTATATAATAAAGAGTGACCATATAATATGGTCACTAAGTTCTAAGACTGTGGTCAGTGGTAACAAGGAATAGAAATGATTTTTCATACTATTGGTTTATGAGCATTTACTATTGGTTTGCATACATTGAGTATTTGTTAACATACATACATATACAGTATATATACTAAAGTAAATTGTCCCCAGGTGGTGCCTTAGGGTTGGCATGAGCACCTGGTACTATGATTTTTTTTTATAACTTGTACTTAGGATGTTTAAGCATTTTAAATGTTGATTTTTGCATTTTGAATTGTGAAGAATCCATTCCTCACATTTATTTGAAGATTTTAAGAATAATTATTGAGGTAAGAATGATTTAACGCAGCTTTTGATGCCATTTTGTCCCATTTATGGAAGCTGCCAATTTGAGAATTCCCGTTGTTTTGACACAAGTTGGGTTACTAGGGGTGTGGCTTTAGGTATCGCTACCTCAGCATCAATTAAAGGAAAAGGTTAAAAAGGTCAATTAAGGCAGCCATTTTCTTTTTAGGTTTGTTGCCTAAAACCTCTTGTCACACACGCGTGTTTAAGGGGACAACTAAAGGGCCTGAATAGATGTAATTCCACGCCAGACCAGGGGGTGGCGAAGTGTACTAATTCTCTCTCTCAATCCCTTGCAGACCATTCTCAGGAAATCCCGTCCAGTTCTGGGGCAGCCAACAATGTCACTTCCGGTCCCGGTCCTGATGACATCACTTCCTCTACTGGCCTTTAAAGCCGCCATCTTGCTTCCAGTTAATCAGTTCTGTTTTGCACTCAGTCGTGTGAACATGTCTGTTCTTATTAATCAGCCGGGAAAAATTATATGGATGGCTGCCACAAACCTTCCCAATGTCTTTTGGTCATTTTGTGACACTCCTAAAACACTTTCTTATAGTTCTTTGTTTAAATTATTTTTTCTTGCAATGAGCCTGCTACTTCGACTTTGAATTTGATTCTTGTGTTTTGTTTCGCTTTTGACAATTAGAACAGCCAGATATTCTGTTTTTTGATCCTTGCACATCTTCTTTCCTGTTTTTCCTCTAAAAATACAATCTCCTGTTATTCAAGATAGCACACCCGGGGCTTGTAACAGAATTAATGGTCTCATTCCTTCTTCATCAACTACATTTTAACATTTAAATAATATAATTAACTAAAGACAAGGGGAATATGATTATGAACAAAAAGAACAAAAATGAGAATTAGCAATTACAAGGCAATTAAAAGAAAGGTTAAATATAACATTGCAGAAAAAATACTAAGGAAGTGAAAAACAAAACCCTAAGGCCAGACCCACAACAGACCATGAGAGATTTTACCAAGAAGCTAGTAAAATTTGATGTTGGCTTGTTGCCTAAAAGTAGATTTTCTGCACTCAGTTTTCGTTCAGCCTGACTGAGAAAATCTGTGTTGATAGCTTGCAATCACAGCAATGACCCAAGGCAACCATTCTTTAAGTTTATTGACTGCACCTTATAGAATAAAACATTGTTAATATATTGTTTTAAGTTGGTGCACAGGCTGTTGAGATAAATTGTCAGGATCACACAGCGAGCCAGAATCAAGGTCTGAACGTTTAAGATGAACTGCCTTAGCCATAAAGCCACAGGGAATAAGCTAAATGGATTACAATGACAACATCTGACACCCTATTAACCCTTCAGTGCCACTGCTACTCCTAGTCTTGAAGGTGTGAAGCAGCAACTCTAACCTCTGTGCCATTGATACATAGCTATAGTATAGTTTCTCATTATTGCTATTTGTGTTTTCCCAAACCCTTTCCGTGTCTGTTTCTCTGCAGCCCTAACACAAGTATATATGCAAGTTTGGGCATAATAATCCACTGATCAATCTCATATCCTTGTGAGAAAATACACTTCAATGACAAAGTCTTTACAAGCATGAGTATGAAAATCACACTTACTGCATATAAAATTGATTTCTGTATTAAAATGGTAGAAGAGTTATTTTGTATTTGTTAGTAACCCACAGCCTTTTCCATGCACTGACCCTTCAAGGTTGTAATCATGTTGTCTCCATATTATTTTTATTAATGGAACTTTTTTATACTTTAAATTGTACATATGTGTATACATAAGTGCAAATAGTTTCCTTTTTTTAGTGCTCAGGCATGCTATTATTTATTTTGTCGAACTGGCAATTATTAATCTTATGTAAGCTTTTGTCAACAGTAAGCTACTGTGTGGGGGATCACTGGGCGCTTGTATTCATCCTCCAGTCAAACACCAGGAAGGCTGATTTTTTTTTTCATTCCACAAACATAAGCTCAGCTGAAAGGGCAATAAGCCAAAATGGACAAAGCTTCTCTTGGCAGTGGAATTACCACAGTAAAGTCCAGCTAAGGAAGTTAAAGTTAGTAGCTAGTAGTTAAAGCAAAAACCTTTTATTGAAAACAACTTTGCCCAAGATATCATGTTTCACAGGACATTTCATATTTAAAGTTAACTAGATTTCCTTTGGTAACATAGAAGTCAGGGTGCTGGCTCATTGGTTAATGACACTTCCTTACTGCCCCGGGAGTCTGGATTTCAATACCAGTCTAGTAACTGTCTACAGTATTTACCTGTTTATCCAATGTTTACCCTGATCACTTACATTTCTTTCGACATCCTAAACAATTATATTAGGTAAAACAATGACTTTAAATTGCACTGTATAAGCTTGTGTTTGTATGAGTGTGCCATGAGATAAAATTACATTCTGTCCAAGATTGGGCTCCTTTCTTACATTAGATCCTAAGATGATTGCTATTGTAATGGAAGAAAACATATGTGATTGTTATTTTTTAAAGGCTACTGTTTATATTCAGGGCGGCACGGTGGCGCAGTGGGTAGCGCTGCTGCCTCGCAGTTGGGAGATCTGGGGACCTGGGTTCGATTCCCGGGTCCTCCCTGCGTGGAGTTTGCATGTTCTCCCCGTGTCTGCGTGGGTTTCCTCCGGGCGCTCCAGTTTCCTCCCACATTCCAAAGACATGCAGGTTAGGTGGATTAGTGATTCTAAATTGGCCCTAGTGTGTGCTTGGTGTGTGGGTGTGTTTGTGTGTGTCCTGCGGTGGGTTGGCACCCTGCCCAGGATTGTTTCCTGCCTTGTGCCCTGTGTTGACTGGGATTGGCTCCAGCAGACCCCCAAGACCCTGTGTTTGGATTCAGCGGGTTGGATAATGGATGGATGTTTATATTCATTTTTTTTTCTTTTAACGTGAGAAATGCTAAAGGATCGGGCTCTGGCCTCCATAACCCTGAATGGGGTAAAGCAGCTTTGAAAGTGGGCAGATAAACATTTGATGTTGTTGCTTTTATACAATAACTGCGTCTAGGATCTGATGACATTTAAATCAACTGGTTTCCCAATATGATTAAAAAAGAACAACTGCCAAATTACTTAACTTAATGTTACAATTGTGTGGATTATTCACAAAGCAGATTTTTTAATTATGAGACAATTATGTAAAAAGAAGTGTAAATACTGTAAATACAGATAGATATAGCATCATTTGGTGTTAACAGTATCATTGTCCAGGAATCCTATTCTTAATATGTAAAGTACATCTTAAACTTTGCATAACAGCCATATTATAGGCTGATGCTTTTATAGAAAGAGCATGTTCCATTTGGTTTATGTAAAAATGCACTATGAAATATAAAATGCATTATTAAAGATTCTGTTGCACTGATTCATTTTCCACTCCCACTTGTTCCAATGCAGTGTCATAGGGTACAAGGCCCTGGGTGGGATGACATTCACTTTGGACTAATCTTGAGTCTTCAGCCAGACTACCTGGACACGGGTAGAACATGTAAACTTGATATTGACAGTGGTGACCCCAGGATTTGAACCCAAGATTCTAGAACTGTAATAACACAAATTTTTACATTAGAAATTGCAGAAATTTGTCATTGTTTATGAAGTAAGTACTTGTTATATACAGTAAACACAGAACCTGTTAACATTTAATGTTAAGGCATATAACCTTTTAATTGCATTAGACAAGACATTCTTTGACTCTATAGTTTTCTGACAATAACTAATAATAAACCATGTAAATGTTATTTTTACCAGAATGTCACATCTACATCATAGAGTATAGAGCCGTAAAAAAGGCAACCAACAATATCTGCATCTCAGTTCTTTATATCTTGTTTCAAATCCACATTGAAGTGTTGTACCTGTTCCAAAAGAAATCAGTGTGCTTAAGGGAAGCAAAGCCAATAACTAAAACTATTCTGAAGCAGCCAAGTGCCATTATCGTCAAGCCAAAGAATCCCACATTGAGTAGCTAGATAAGGAAAGGCACTTCACAAATGCTTGAGTGCAGCGCACAGCTTCCCCATCCTTTCCTGGAGGCTTGTGTTAACTTTAATTGCCTGAGGCACTGTGTTATGCCAGATGTCTTCATTTCGTATTTCTGGAGAACTGCCAAATGAGTACGCTTCCTACCAAGAATATTTCACGTTCAGCTGTTTCTCCCTACAGATGTGCATCCCAAGTAAAACCAAGAAAGCATTTACATGGGCTGCTGTATCTTATTAGCAAGAGCTTAAGATTTGTAAGTCTGATAATGTGTTAGCAAATTCCATACAAATACTGGGATGCTTGGGCTTGATTCCAGCTACTGTGGGGAAGCTAAAGGAAAACCTTTAGACGGACTGCATAATGTAGGTTACTGAATACAAAGAAATGAAGGGTAATTAAGCAGGCATACTGGTAAACTGTATTTCAATTTAGTCTAATTTGTCAAGAGCTTAACTCCCTTAATACAATGCTTAATACAAATGGCTTAGAGTGAAGAGTTTATTTGGCCATCTTCCGAAATGTCATTGTTACAAATCTCAAATTTAGTTATATTACCACTGAAACAGAGAGTGTACTTAATCAACTACTTGGTATACTGTGTATAGCGTTCACAAGGCCAGTATTCTAAACTGGATTAAGTGGGTTTGAGAATTTTATATCATGTTATGTTACATAACACAGGGCTTTCTAATAGTCCAGCAGTGCAAGACCATATTTTACTGTTAAAAGTTACATCTATTTTATAAATATAAAAAATCATGTTTATGTTAATTAGACTCCTGGAAGTGCAACAAAACGTACATCCTAGCAATGAACATAGTCTAGCAAAGGATTTGTTTTGTTTTCTAGCCCAGTTATCCACTTGAGGGTTTTGATTCCTATAGCCAATCTGGACAGCACTCAGCAGAAGTCTGAAGCCAACTCAGGACATTGGACCAGTTGTTTCATTAAGTAAATGCTCTTAATCCTCATCATTTTCTTTCTTCTCTCCTTCATAAGGTCACTTATGGTGAGCTAGACTGACTAGGCCACTCTATTCACAGCAACCTCCTCCAGCTCCTTATGGGGATTCCATACCTTACCAGGTCAGTCAAGAATACACCATTGCTTCATTGTATCCTGGCCCTGTCCCTTAACCTTCTCCCAAGCCTGGCACATAGGGGGCATTCTAGCCACATGCTCAAAAGACCTCAAATGGGTCTTCTCAATCCAGAAAACCGATGCCCCACATTGCTGAGCTCCTCAGACTAGGAATGAGTCCAACAAACCAGTGCATGAATCTTTTTAACCTTCTTGTACTTATGAACTCATTCTTATGGTCCACAGCCAGAGCTTGCGACCATAGATAAAGATGAACAAATCAACCCCTTCATCAGAGAACATTCTTGCTTCACCACCAATATAAAATATCCATAAAACTGCTGCCATTACACCAGTAAACTGGTCAGCCTCACAATTAGCTCTTCTCTTATTCGTGAACAAGAAACTGAAACACTTAAGCTCCACTTGGAAGAACTGTTCATCTCATACCAAGTTATTTTTTTTTTCAGGAGGGTAACATGACTTTAGATTTTTGGGAGGGTGGTGTTAATTCTCACCCCAACCGCATCACACTCAGCTCTGAACCATTCATGTGTAGACTGGTGATCGCAGTCTGAGAGGGTTAACAGGACAACATCATCTTCAAATAGCAGTGATGCAACCCTCAGGTTCTCAAACTGAATCCTCTCCAAATCTCAGCTACACCTTGATATCCTCAGCATGGAAATTTTGAACAGGACAGGAGATATGATGCATCTTAGGAAGGTCCACACTGGTTTTTTTCTTTTATTTTCATATAATAGACTAGGGGGCTCTGCCCCCTGCTCGCTTCACTTGCCAACCCCTGTGTTTGGTTTACCAGATATACAATACAATATAGCCCAAAATCACACAAGAAGTGCCGCAATGGGCTTTAACAGGCCCTGCCTCTTGACAGTACCCCAGCCTTGACCCTCTAAGAAGACCAGAAAAAACTCCCAAAAAAAAACCCTTGTAGGGAAAAATGGAAGAAACCTTGGGAAAGGCAGTTCAAAGAGAGACCCCTTTCCAGGTAGGTTGGGCATGCAGTGGGTGTCAAAAAGAAGGGGGTCAATACAATACAGTACAATACATAGAACAGAATAAATCCTCAATACAATATAAAAATAAAAATTTTAGAAGTACGGAGTAGAATTTCACATTAGATGATATCACATAATATGATTTGGATTTGTTTTAAGTCCTGGAGACCTCATTCATCAAGCTGCCTCCCCCATTTTGCCATTCCACATCTGAAATAGCGCTTATCCGATGAAAGGACCCCTTCATTCCCATTCATCAGGGATGACTTTACCTTAGGCAGGCAATCTACAATTTAAAGAGATTGTTATTTTCTTGTGAATTGTTACATATGCATTATTTTCACTTTTACTTTAAAAACTTTTGTAAAAACAATACTTGTTTCTTTATTTCCTGCCCCGCGCGAGGTTACATCTCCTTCTTCCCAGACATATAATACTGCTCGTGTTGTGAAGGGTGTTGCAGCTGAACGTACGCTAAGGATATGCCTTTGGATCATTTGCTGACTTTTTGCTGCTTGCTATCTGCCTCTTCTGCCTGTCGCATGTCGTTGTTTTAAGAGCTCGGAGCACATGATGCTTGCCTGCCAAAAGAATCCAACAACTGCTAGCTTAGAGGTCTGTTGACTTGTTTTAAATGATGGCTCACTGCCTGGTCTCGCGTGATGTTGTAAAAGCAATACCTGTCTTTTATTTCTGGCCCCGGGCATGTTTGAATTCTTTCTTGCAGGATGTATAACGCTGCTCGTGTTCGGTTGGGGTAGCTGCTGTCTCGCTGCCCTTCGATCTTTTTAAAGCCTGTACAGCCGCTGTCCTTTTTGCTATGGCCCTGGGACAACCTATTGGCACCAAGTCTCATGTTTACGGTCTCCGCGAGACGCACCGTGGCAAGTCTCCTTGGTCTCGCGGGTCTTTAAAATGTCTTTCGAGATTATCACGTATCGTAGCCTTGCATTTGCTTTCCATAACAGTATTTTCTTTTATATATAGAGAGATATCTGCAGAATACTACTATTGCATGTACACAGACGGTTGTGACTTGTAAAGCAGAAATCAGGCTTTAATGGCAAAAAATAAAATAATTTTATATTATGTTTTTGCGCTTTTTCTTGATCTTTCCTTGCAGTGAAGACATGAGAACTCCCATGTCTCACACACACACAGTCTATATTCCATCTTTGTCAGTTACCAGAACAACATCAGTGTGAATTTGCAACACAGAATGTTTGATAGGTCACCTTAACTAAAGTTTCACATTTTCTGTGACAGCACATTAGCTAAAAACAATACTTTAATCTGGCACTTCGACACTTGACAGCAGGAATATAATTAGGACTTGATGCTAATTGGAACTAATTACTATACAATTTCCTAAACAATGCATTGCTATAGTGACAAAAAAAAGTTCCACATTGTAAATGTTCCATTATTCAAAGGCTGGAATTGAGGTGATTCCAAAAAGGCCTTCACTCAGGAACTCACTAGAGGCTTTCAGGCAACAGCACCTTTTGACCTTCTGAAAACTGATAATCTGAATATACTTTGGCAGTTCATCAAGCTCATACTATTAATTTTCTGCTGCGCTGTTGTATGAACAATGTGATAAATAATTAAATGGCAAATTTTCAGCTCTCTCCCTCTGCTAACCACTATTATGAGGAACTATTCAAAAACTATACACTGTTTTTTTGTCATTAGCTTTGAATATTCTGTAAAATTTATAACAGTGTTAATATACAGACTTAGTGATGCTAAGTGTCACTTCATATTAAATCAACATATTCAAAGAGCAGCTATGAAACATCAACAACAATGAAATGGATGAGATTTGGAAATGTACCTGTGTGGAATCTGCAAGTTTTCCTCATTCATAGCTGCGGGGTGACGCAGGGTGATGTGTGCAAAAATTATTGGTGATTTTCACTTGATCCCCTTATAACTAAGTATGCACTCTGTGATGAACTGGAGTCTGATCCAGGGGTAGAATCTTCTCTACCCTGCATATGTCATTCTTGGTCATGGGGTGTTTCATTTCACTCATTTTTACTTTCTCGTATATGAAGTATAGGGAAAGTATTGTAATTGTCCAAAGATTCGATGTCACGATTTTGATGAATCTCAAAGATTTAGTTCTTCCTGACTTTCTCGTAGACGAAGTATAGGGACAGTATTGGAATCCTCCAAAAATTCCATTTGAAGATTTTGATGAATCTCAACGTTTTAGACCTCCCAGAGTCCGAAAATACCATTTTTGGTATTATGTCTGTGTGTCTGTCTGTGTGTGTATGTGTGTGTAAACACGATAACTTGAGTACGCTTTCACTTAGGTCAAACAAATTTTGCATACAAGTATTAGGTACAAAACATAAATTTCTATCAAATTTTGGGCTATTTCCATTAACCGGAAGTATTACTTTACCTTTTATTCATGCAGCTGCAGAGTTCGATTTATTCGACTTTGCTTTTATAATATTTGTTCAATATATTATTAATTTGATTTGATTTGTTGTTGATGGTTCTTTAATGTACATAATATAAAAATATAATCATTGTCTTGTGGTTTGCTCCTCAAATATCCATCCCCATATCAGAGTATACAAGAAAGTTTAAGGGAGACCACTCCCGATTTTTAAGTTTTAAAAAGCAAGCTAAAATTTCTCAAAGAGACTATAGTACATAAGATCTAATATAATATTTAATCAGTCCATTGAATTTTCTACCTAACAAGATAAGATTAGGCAAGAAAGTACATAAATGTATAAATAAAATTATTTTACATTGTGCTGTTGAATTTTTTTATAATCTTTTTTTAATAGTCGGAACAGGGGTACCCCTGAATTTCACTCATGCATTCATCATTTAGCTGTCATAGCTGACTGCACAATTATATTACTATTTTAACAGCTGCAAGTTTACATTCATGAGAATACAGTAAAGCCATTCAGTTCAAAATCATTAGTGAATTCCTGTTAAGGAAATTTGGGCAAGGAAATGTCAAGTCATGATGTCATGGTCTAAACTACCAATACACAACTATACAGCCTTCTTCCTGTACCTACACTTTTCTGTTAGATTAAATATTTCATAACATTGATATATTATGTCTTTCACGCCAAATTCTCATTGAAAGACTAATCTTGAAGTAACAGCTAACATTCACCCTACCAAGGTGTTTCATAATTTTAAAAACTTTTAAAATGACTCCTCTTAATGTACATCTGCTTAAAATAAAAAGATCTAAATCAGACTTCAAAATTTTCTTATTGGTTATACATCACAGTCCTAATATAAGTCTAAATGTTACACCCTCATTTTCTTATACAAACCAAAACTGTGCTCTTAGAGGTAGCTTCTGTTGGTTTGTACTCCACACAGGGCACAATATACCCCAATATCCTACTAGTCTATTAATCTGGTTCTAAATGTTGATGGGTCCACTAGGACACTCAAGTAATTTTCATAAGTGGAATTTCCATCTCCAGGCAGGAAATATTGTGGAGGACTTTGTTTTAGAGATAACAACCTACAACTCAACATCAGCAAGACAAAAGAACTGGTGGTGGACTTCCAGTGTACCAAGAAACCTCAGAGATCAGCCATCATTCTTGGGAAGGATGTGTAAGTGGTGCAGAGCTACAGTACCAGCAGCTGGGGGTTCACATGAACAACAAAGTGGACTGGTCTGACAACAAAGTGGCACTGTACAAGAAGGGCCAGTGCAGACTGCATTTGCTAAGGATACTCAGGTCTTTTTGTGAAGCAAGCTACTAAAAATGTTCTATCAGTCCATAGTAGCCAGTGTGTTGCTCTATGCTGTGGTCTCCTGGGGAAGCAACTTGAGCTCAAAACAAGCACAATGCCTGAACAACCGTATCAAGAAAGCCTGCTCCATTACCCTGGACTTGAACACACTGGAAGCTATTTTGGAAAAGAGGCAGATGGCAAAATTGAACGCCACCATGAAAAATCCCTCCTTCACCTTCAGGAGGTGCTCTTGAAGCACTTTTAGCCACAGGTTCATTCTGCCACGATGTGCTAAGAAGTGCCTTTGAGAAACTTTTCTGCCCCCTGCTATCAGGCAATTCAATGTTTCAATACTCAATAATCATTCATATACTCAATCAATACTTCAATACTTCAATACTCAATCAATCATTAGGGGGATTGAAGTGCAGGTGTGCTCCAGAGAGAGTGAGTCTCACATGGTGTGTTGCCAAGCTGAGAAGCAGAACTGACAAGGTAGTTTTCTCCGAAGTTCTGCCTGTGCCACGCGCCAGTCCAGGTAAGATTGAGGAGATTAGAAGGCTTAACTGTGGCTCAAATCTTGGTGCAGGGTAGAAGGGTGTAGGTTTATGGGGCATTGGAACTCCTCGCTCTCCCACACTGGCTTTCTCTTTCCACTTCCTGCTTTCTCCTGCAACCTCTGTTCGTTCTCGTTCTCTCTTTTTTCTTTCTTTGGCCGACTTGCGCTTCTATTTTATCAAGAGGGCATGGCAGCTGTAGCAAATTAGCAGCCCCAGGAACAATCACGGATGCGGGCGGTCTCTCACCTGTGCACTTAGGTGAGAAACGCCCACATTGCAAATCGCCTTGAGAACTGCTTCTGCCACACAACCACCACGCTCCCTCACCAAGCCGCGAGCGCGGTGATTATTTAATTTAAACTGGCCTTTGATGGGAGCTGGGGACCCACTATACCACAGTTACAAAAAGGACAAAGCAGTGCTAGAAAAGGTCCAGAGAAGAGCAACTAGGCTGATTCCAGGGCTACAGGGGTTGAATTATGAGGAAAGATTAAAAGAGCTGAGCCTATACAGTTTAAGCAAAAGAAGATTAAGAGGTGACATGACTGAAGTGTTTAAAATTATGAAGGGAATCAGTACAGTGGATCGAGACTGTTATTTTAAAATGAGTTCATCAAGAACACGGGGACACAGTTGGAAACTTGTTAAGAGCAAATTTTGCATAAACATTAGGAAGTTTTTCTTTACACAAAGAATGATAGACACTTGGAATAAGCTAGTTCAAGTTCAAGCACTTTATTGTCATTGTGTAACACAAAGAAATTACTTTTTGTGACAGCTCCAAGGTGCATTTAAAGAAAAGTCAAATAATTCCAAATATGTCATATACAGTGTTAAGTGACCAAGTAACCAGAGCAAATTATTATTGATCAAAGTACAGCAGCAAAAATTGTTATTGCACTTCTTAATAAATAGTATATTACATATCATATATTGTATTACATTAGTATATTGCACATTACCAATATAGCTTATTGTACACGTTCAATTAAAAATTATCTCAGACTGAGGAGATTCAGAGTTCAGAAAGTTTATGGCAGATGGGAAAAAGCTATTTGTTAGTCTGTTTGTGTGTACACGGATTGACCTAAAGCGTCTGCCTGACGGGAGGAGCTCAAACAAAGAATTTCCAGGATGAGTTTTGTTCTTGAGAATGTTTTTAGCCCTTCTCACATAGCGAGTCTTATACAAGAGTTCGAGTGATGGCAGTTCAGTCCCAATAATGGCCTCTGCTGTTTTTACGACCTGCTGCAGGGCTTCTTTAGCAGCCTTGGTGCAGCTGTTGTACCAGGCCATCATGCAGTTATTTAAGATGCTCTCTATAGTGCATCTATAGAAATTAACCAGCAGCTTCTAGGGGAGGTCAGCTCTCCTTAGCTTCCTGAGAAAATAAGAGGCGTTGTTGTGCTTTGCCTATTATAGCCAAGTTGTTGTCAGCCCAGGACAGGTCCACTGAGATGGTGACTGCTAGAAACTTAAAGCTGGAAACTCTCTTCACAGCATCTGCATTGATTGTTATCGGACTGTGATTGGTCTTTTTAGTGGTCCTAAAGTCCAGAATAACTTCTTTGGTCTCTGGTATTTAAGAACAGGTTGTTGGTGTTGCACCATGCTGTCAGATTCTGAACCTCTTCCCTATATGAAGTTTCATTGTTGTCTGTTACAAGCCCAATGACAGCCGTATCATCTGCAAATTTAACAATAATGTTTGATTTGTGGATGGGTTGACAGTCATGGGTGAAGACTGCATAGAGAAGGAGACTTAGTACACATCCTTGCGGCACACCAGTGCTCAGGGTAAGGGTGGAGGATGTGTGTTAGCCCATCCTGACAGACTGAGGGCGGTTGGTGAGAAAATCCAGTATCCAGTTGCATACAGTATGGACGGAGCAAGTCCTAGTGCATGGAGTTTTTTGATCAGCTGGTTAGGTATGATGGTATTAAATGCAGAGTTGTAGTCAATGAAGAGCATCCTAACATAGGTGTTGGGCTTTTCCAGGTGCGAGAGGGCAGCATGTAGAGCCACACAGATGGCGTCCTCAGCTGATCTGTTTGATCAAGCAAACTGGTGTTGGTCTAGATCAGCTGGGATGGAGGCTTTGATGTGGGTGATTACTAGTCATTCAAAGCACTATGCGATGACAGGGGTGAGAGCGACTGGTTGATAGTCATAAAGACAGGTTGTCCTCAGTTTTTTGGGAACAGGTAGAAAGTCTTTCCCTTTGCAGCGGGTTATGTTTATTTTTAAATGTGCTCTCCGCAAACACAACACATATTTATATGTTGAATAGAGTTTTTTAGGAGACTTTACTGTAGATGATCATCATAATCAGAAGCTTGCTCTCTGTTGGACTAGGTTAACAAGAGCACCTTTGATTTTTGCAGTTCAAAATCACTGGCCCTACTTTGAGTGCCGCCTTCATGAGGAGTCAGATTGGTTTCCAAATGTGACACTCAGTGAGCTGTACACTTCTACCCACCCAGTTTTAATCAGAATTTACTCAACAACAACAAAAGTTGTCTCCTGACATATACTGTATATTACACATCTGGTTTCATTGAGATTAATCTGGAAAGGGGAAAAAAAAAAACCAACTAATATTGTCAAACCTACTTAGGTCAATTCAGGGCTGTGGGAAGCAACAACCTATCCCAACAGTGTTCGGCTCAAGGCAGCAAAAAGCCCTGGATTGGGCACCAGTCAATTCCAGGGACCCATGCTTGCACAGCCCCCCACAATGGACCAATCACCAGATCTAACCAGCAAGTCACTTAGGGGTCTGGGAGAAAAACCTAGACAGACAAAGGGAGAACATGCAAAATACTCATAAACAATGGTTGGTGCAACATTCAAAACATGGATAGGGATGCTTAAGGCAGCAACAGTGACTGCTATGCCACCATTCATCCCAGAAAAAGAAAACAGCCAAAGCTAAGTGTTAAAGTGAGAAAGTGGGAGAATGTATTATCAGTTTATTTTATCAGTGAAAAAATATTTTCATTTTATTAAAACCCATGTTATTCAGCACTGGGTGGCAGGCAGCAATAGCTCCAGGACAGCTCCACAGCTTTAGTAGCAACAGAAAAGTCTAACCTCATATTACAGAAGGACAATGCTTGTGCTCTTTAGGTGAAAACGATTTTATTACAGGATGTCTAGTGCAGCATACCTCACTTGTCAAAACAGACAGATAACTCTTGCGCCCTGGACATGATGTACTTATTGGGAATAATACAAAAAGACATTTAATGTTTGTGAGCAGACAGTGGCTGTACTCTATCTTTTTATTTTATTTACAGTATGTTAGGAAAAAATTAATCAGATCAGGAAGCCTACATTATTGATGTTGCAGATTTGACAGTCAGCAGGGTTCTCCTTCATACCTCTGGCATAATGGCACAATAAAGCAATGTAACATTTTATGAGAAAACAGCTGTCTAAAAATATAAAGGAAACGGCTACATACAGTTAAAATTGTGCCCTGGCTTTATAAGACTAGTCATAATAATGCATTGTTTTGATGAATTTAGAAGTATTTGTGGAATTCTGTTTTCAGTTTAATATTATGGAATGTTTACAGAAAATATTCAGACCACCTTCAATTTTTCACTCTTTGTCATATTGCAGCCATTTGCTAAAATCATTTAAATTAATTTTTTCCCTCATTAATGTACACACAGCACCCCATATTGATAGACAAAAAAAAGAATTTTTGAAATTGTTGCAGATTTATTAAAAAAGAAAATGTATGTGAATCAAAGCTGAAAATGCTGATTAAATATATTATGATTTCCATATTGGAAAACTGTAAAAAATCCAAAGTTCGGTGGAAAAACGTAAAAAGTCCAAAGTCTGGTGGTTTTAAATACTTTTTGAAGGCATGTGAAAAAGTAAATGTACCCTCTTAATTCTGTGGTTCTGTGTATCTAGTCATGCCTCTTTTTCCCTTCAAGTCATAAAATGCTCTGGTGAACATAACAAATTTTACATCATCATTATTTATTAACAAAAAATAAGTCACTATGGAGAAGTCTTATCCGATAACAAGTCCTTAAATTCCTTGTGTTCATATAATTGGATTACAGGAGTTACACAATGGATGCATATTATCTATGTTCACTGTTACATTGGTTTTAAAACCCAGTTCCTGTGTGTTAAATCATCTGTTCAAAGTCAGATGAATCTGAATACACATCAACAATATGATCCCATTTCTGTTAGTGTTATCAGCACTTCCCACATTCTACACTTCTTTAACCAGTTCTACCTGAGAATGAGGCTTACTTTCTTTATTAGGATTAAAATTAACAATAAAAGAAACTGGAGCTTTTCTTCAAATGTCTGTAAAAGGGATCATTTCTATTAAAAAAAGGGACTCTTTCACTATTAATCTTAGTGCTTATTTCTAGATTTCTGTGGCATTATACTTGTAGACTCCACACAGACAGTGACCGGGCCTACACTAGAGCAATGATGCATCAGTGCTAGCCACCACACTTCCATATTGTCCTTGCTGTTAGTCAACTGATGCATGAAAATAAATTAATGTTCTATGTGAAATGCTGTTATAGAGTATCAAGGCCCCCTTCACACTGAAATTTTATATCTGAATAAGGTAGTGTATTCCAAAAAAGGTTGGGCCAAGGCTTCTGCAAACTTAACAGACAAATAAAAGCAGTATAAATGGTCATTTACAAGACAAGTATTTCCAAGTATGACAAGACTCTGTACCTGCCCTTGGTATGATGTAATGTCTAACAACACCAGAAGAGTAAATATGGTGACTATACAGTGGAACCTCGGTTCACGACCATAATTCGTTCCAAAACTCTGGTCGTAAACCGATTTGGTCGTGAACAGAAGCAATTTCCCCCCATAGGATTGTATGTAAATACAATTAATCAGTTCCAGACCATACAAACTATATGTAAATATATATTATTTTAAGTTTTTAAGCACAAATATAGTTAATTAAACCATAGAATGCATGGTGTAATAGTAAACTAAATGTAAAAACATTGAATAACACTGAGAAAACCTTGAACAACCGAGAAAACTAACACTGCAATAGTTCGTGCTATAGCGCTACCAACCGCTGGCTAAAAACACTTTTTTTAAGCACAGGGAAAAAAATGAACATTTGAAAAAATCCGTAATTTAATAAACCACCAAGAAAAGTAACATTGCAACAATTGACGCTGCGAACAGATCGCTGTAGACAGAAGTGAAAACAAAATCAATTCAGTGTATTCTTTAACTGCCTTCTCTACCTTATGCGTCCAGCTCTCTCTCTCTCTCACTGCCTGTGTGTGTGTGCGCGTCTCTCTCGCACTGCCTGTGTGAGTGCGTCTGTCTCTCTCTCAAACTGCCTGTGTGTGTGCGCGACTCTCTCTCTCTCCTGCTGCCTGTGTGTGTGTGCGTCTCTCTCTCTCTCGCGCTACCTGTGTGTGTGCGTCTGTCTCTCTCGCGCTGCCTGTGTGTGTGTGTGTGTGTGTCACACACTCTCACTCTCTCTCTCTTGCTCACTGCACAGGAAATGCACAGGGAGAGACTGAACAGGGAAACTGTGGCTTGTTCGTATACCGAGTGTGTGGTCGTGAACCGAGGCAAAAGTTTGGCGAACGTTTTGGTCGTAAACCGATTTGTATGTACCAAGACGTTTGTGAACCGAGGTTTCACTGTATATATACATATATATATACCCACACTAGGGGGGCCAACCCCCAGTTGTGGCCTGGGAGGCCGCCCCACTTGCAGCGTGGTAGGCCTGGTAGGCTGCTAAAAACCACGACTTTCTTGATATTTTAGTTTATAATTTAAAAACGGAATAAGAATCTGAAAATCTAACAACATCACATTAAAGTTCAATAAACTCTGAAAAGAATTATGTTTACCAAACATATATATGTAGGTTTTAAAATAAACCTGATTTAAAGCATGACAAAAAAATGTGACATAAAAAAGTCACATAAAATCGTTGCACAAAATCATTGCACTTTTAGGCTTAGGATTTTATATATAGAGAGTAGATATACATAAAATCATGTGCATCATATTTTTGTTAAAATAGCTATGCATACTTAATTTTTTAAAATGTCTGCTAAAAAATGTGCATCACAGTGACACAGTGGTTAGATTTGCTATGTTACTGGCTTTAACTCCCAGCCAAGGTACTGCTTGTTAGAGTTTGCATGTCTTCTTCATGCCACTGTGAGTTTTTTCTTTTTGTAATGCAGTTGTCCTCCCATGGGGGTATTTTTCGTACGTGAATTAGTCGTTTAGCCGGATGTATTTGTTGATGATTTGGCCTGATCCTGGATCTGTCGGTTTTTTGAAACTCTTGCTGGAAGTGTTGTCATAGCAACACATCCTAATCCTCAAACCTGCTTGGAGCAGGTTTGTTCTACGTAAACAAGGATTAGTTTACACACGTAATCAGTGACGGTGCGTGGAAGTCATCCCGTCCTTCTTGTTCTTGTTCTTGTCATCTTCGTTGTTCATGAATGAGCGACCAATTGATATTGGTGCGCAAATTATACGAAGAGAATTTCATATAGAGAGGGTTTTGCACGATCGGCAAGATCCTTTATTGCTCCCGGAGGAAATTCTTTTCGAAAGATACCGCTTTAGCCGAGGGGGAATATTATACCTCAAAGATTTATTAGCACCTTATATTCCAAGTCAAACTAGGCGAAGTCGGGCTCTCACAACCACACAGACAGTATGCATTGCTTTGAGGTTTTTTACAAGCGGCACTTTTTTATATATTGTAGGCGATGTGAAAAATCTAACTAAAAGTGCAGTTTGCCAGGCAATTCGTAAAGTCTGTTTGGCTCTGAAATATTTCCTTCAGGTTTTCATTGTGTTTCCTGGACACCTGCGTGTGCAGACAATAAAAGAGTCGTTTCATGCCATTGCAGGTAGGTAATACACAGGCTAAAACACCCACAGTTCCATGAAGAATCTCAATCATCCTAACATTCTCATTACCAGGATTTCCAAATGTGATTAGGGCACATGGGACTCATCAGAGTGGAGTTTGATCAAACATTATTTGGAAAATGTACCTCTCCTCCTGATGAATAATCAGACACAGTGTCTTCATCAAATATTTGACCTTCGTCAATATCTCGTTGGTCAGACACAGGTTCAAGGGATATGACATTCCCTGCAACTGACCCAACAAAAAAGAAGGCTATATGGAACATACCTATGGCACACATGGAGGACAAATATATGTAATGACCATCCTTTACCTGAAATGAAGTGACAACTGCATCCTGCCACTGGTTCTGAGGAGGAGCTTCCCCCTGGAATGCCCTCAGAAACAGGTTGATGGGCATTTTGCTGGAGAGCCAACTCTTCTGCAGGGGTTAGGTCTGGACCGTGTGGACCTCCAGCTGTTTTTTGCTTGTCTGCCTTCTTATTAGCTTTAAAATTAATGCTTTTTATATTATATATGATTATTTATGTCAACAATTCTTTAAATAGTTATATACCAATATTTACCAGTTTGAAGTATATTCTTGTACTTCACTTTAACCTGTTCCCATGTTCTCCTTGTGCTCATGTTTGATCTGGAATTATGACATATTAAATAATAATTAATCTGACACATAGGAAATGAAACGCTGCATTCAGTAAGTACAATGCACACTACTTAGCGTTTAATTTGCCGGCCACTTTTTGCCAGCCGTCTTTTCTGGTCTGGGCTGCTTTTGCAGTGTTACCCCTTGTGCACATTAAATCTTGAAATTCTTCATGTCCTTCGAATAAAAGGTCTTGCGCCGCGTGTGTGAAAAAAAATGCGCCCGTTCTTTCGTCATTTTGTTACAGCCTATCAAAGACTTGCTGATCATGTTTTCTAGACTCAATATATATGGACTTTTCACTCAGCGCAGGCGTGCGCATTCATCTCATATGATTAGATCCAGCTAGACTAATCTACTACACGGCTGCGTTTGAAAAACCGACCTATCCCGGATGAGTGTCACCGGCATTAACTTATCCAAGATGAGGCACCTGATCTCGGATGATTTAAGCAACGTACGAAAAATACCCCCCATATCTTAAAGAAGTTCAGGTTAGGTTAACTAGCAACTCCAAATCATCACACATTGAGAGTGAAATTATCCTAATGCCGGCTGTTGCAAGAGTGTTTCCAGTTGATGGGCTGGACCGATTGATCCTGCAGTTTCTCCAATTCCCTTGGGTAAGTGTGCGCATGTCCAGTTTAATGATGGGGCTTGAAAGTCTTCCATATTAAAATGAGGAATACCTGTTGTTGTTGTTGTTGTTTTTTGAGTGTTTACATATCTGGCTGAAGTTTTTCCCAGTTAAGCTCATGGAAGCACATACCAGTGAATAGGTACGAAAACTCCAATGCCATTTGCAAAAAAAAAAAGAAAAAGAAATGACATCAACATCAGGAAGATATTATGCTTCACCTTGATTTTCCCCAACTACTAAGGAGGATTTTGTCAAATTTAAAATGCGACCAAGGAAGCCTATGTGTCCTCCTTCCACTTCATGGAAAAAAAGCAAACAGTCTGATGCTCCTGCTTCAAAGAAGCACAGAATGCTGGAGCAGAAAGAACTGGTATGTATGTTGAAAATACTGTAATTTTTTGTTTAATTGTTTGCTGGCCTTATAGAGAAAAGCAAGTTTCTGGCCATTATGTAATTAGTACTGCTGCTAGATGTTCACTGTGCAGTTCAAGTTGTGCATAATTTGTCATTTGCATATTGTATTAATTTTATTGTGGCTTATCATTTTTCACCTAAATGACCTGATGCCACAACAGACAACCCAAGTGCCAGCATCCCATTGTTTGATTGATTTTGTGATGGGAAACAGACTAGTGCAGAACAGACTAGTGCATTTTTCCCTAGTCATTAGCAAAAGAATGCAACTATTACTAGATAAGTAAGTTAATATTTATGTTAGAAACATCTGAACAGATACAGGAAAATTCTGGTATGGCCCCACTAGAATTTTCATGTTCATAATGACCCTGAGAGAAGCAAGAAGAATATGTCAGTGCTGTGAGGATGGATGTGCCATATGTGCCACTCTGTGCTCACCTTGTGATTTAACACTCCTTCAAAATTAAATCTCAAACCCATATTATTTCATTTGCAAACTGAAGGCCAAGGATTTAATTCTTGGTAAGGAATAAGCCACTGTGGACACAGAACTAAAGAAATTGTAGGAAGAGGGTTTTGCCGAGTAACCTCCAGATCAATATCAAGTTAGCAAATCGAAAAAGAGGAAAACTGGTACCTGGATAGGCTCTGACTGCCCATAAGTAATTTACAGAAGATAGGTGATGTTGGAAGCTTTCATTTCTATATTAATGTATTGCCTGTTTTACCAACACTAGATAGAACTGAGTATAGATAAACAGAATATTGTTTAATGACTATAAAAGTGAAAACTATTCCTTGGAGATTTTGAGATTTTATGTAATTTTCTTATCATAGTCTAAAAGACTTTAAAAAAAGTTTTCATAAAGATCGCAAAAGAAAAAGGCAGCAAATAATTATTACACACAAGATATATAAATACAAAATCAAATACAATTTTTACTGAAGTTTATTTACCTATTAACAGAAATCATTATATATATATATATATATATATATATATATATATATATATATATATATATATATATATATATAAATCATATATCCGGGAGGGGCTCAGAGTAGAGCCGCTGCTCCTCCGTCTCTCAGCTGGCCTGGGAACGCCTTGGGATTCTCCTGGAAGAGCTAGAAGAAGTGGCCGGGGAGAGGAAAGTCTGGGCATCTCTGCTCAAGCTACTGCCCCCGCGACCCGACCTCGGATAAGCGGAAGGTAATGGATGGATGGATGGATACTAAACATGAAAGTCATAATGACTGCAATGGAATTCTACACATTGCTTGTCCTCACTGTCCTTTAGGAACTTCCAATTAAAACATCTGAAAGGACAGCAAATACTTAGACTGTATTTTTAAAGGTAATATTTCCGAATGTAAGCAGTACTATGTAAAGTCAACAAATTGTGTCAACAAATTACTGTTGGAAAATACCAGAAGGGGATATTAATGTAAGGTGCCACACTTCATCAAATGCTCAATTAAGTGCATGACATCTTCTTTAATGGAGCTTTGGCCTCATCAGCCCATATTCTTCATATATGGTGTGAACACAAATTCATGACTGACAGCACATATGGAATATAAGAGAACTTACTATGCATGAGGTTATAGGTTTCAACCATTAATAAATTAAGGAACTTTGTCAGAGTCGCATGCAGAGAATTAAGTTTAGAGTTTTAGTCCAGCGCTTTAGTCTTAGCCCATGCTATGTTATGCTTCCTGACTCGTTCATGCTCTTCTCATCTTTTAAAGTCAATTAGCACATATCTTTTGGATTGCTCTGCATATCGATGGAAAAGCTTCCTGTGGCTTCACATAATTCCTTTTATCTCAGCTATGTCAAACAGTTTATGCCTGGGCTGATTTAAACATTTTCATGCCAACCATATCCACTAAATGTTAAGGGCAGTTCTTGTGGTGGATTCTTAAACCAGGGTGGAATATGTGGAAGGAATGTGAAATTCCATACTGCATCTGTCACATCTGACAAGTCAAGGACTGTGTGTGTGTCAGAGTACTTAAACCTGGAATTTTTTTTTTCATTGTGAAAATATTGATGCATATTAACAAGGTTAACAAAGACCCACTTAAAGCAGAGCTGACAGGCCATTAAGGAGGAATGCAAGACCTGCGACATATGTTCCTTAACTGTTAGCCACATACACCTACCAAAGACAATTCAAATTTCACAGTCTATTTTTACTAAACCAAATATGCCACACAAATACCTTCCTTGGTAATCTACATTTCACCAATACTAAAGACAACGAAGTATATAATTGATGCCAAATATAAACTGTTTAATAATACATTTTTATAAAAACAAGATGGGTAACAGATTTAGGAAGAGTAGAGGTGACATTGGTTAATATAGTGAAGCTGAAACATACATACTATGCTACTTCTCATCTCTGATTTTAAATGGGACAACAAGAAAAATTACTGTGACATTATACTACTTGTATATTGGCAATGGTTTAGTCTAGGTATCAACATAATAATACTGCTGATAAAAAGTACCAGTGACATACACTAGCACACTATCTTGCAAGAGTAGAAAAATGGAAGATTTTGTTAAGAAAACAATGTTTTTATGCCAATTAGCTGTGTAATGTCAAAATCAGTTTTATAGCCATTTTATTCCCAGTGTAATAACTGCTTATATATATTAAAATAAATTGTGCATCATAGTAGGCTATAAAAAACAAATTTACAACTGAAACATACAGTACCACTGAGACACATTTCAAAACAATTGTGTACATGATGAGATCATCTTATAAGCTGATAGAAAGCAGAAACTTCTGGATAAGCCGATTAAGACCAGAAGCCCTGTCAGCTTCTCCTTATGTGACTTATTTAAACTAGTGTAAATCATGAAACAATAAAATGATAAAAACTTATACATCTATTAGGAGGATGAAGTACAGCATTGGACCATAGACAGCATTTGCTTTTTTCATACATACAAAATGTATGAAGTGTACATGTACATAGCAGATGACATGCGGAGGAATTTGCCTTTTCTTCCATGGCTTTGCAGGCATTTAGCTGCAAGCTTTAGTTTTCTATCATATTAAAAAGTATTCTAAATGGATGACTGAATTCAATTCCACACAACAAGCCTGGCAGCGTTTTTTTTTTTTTCAAAATGTTGGAGAGCCATCTAGTATATAGTCATCATTGTCCCTTTATTAAACCTTTCCCCACTGGTGCCAGCAAACCATTCAGGGCTTCCCAAGAAGGAAGGAAGTGGTTCTAAGGATAAGTGGAAGAGACCTTGGAAATAGTTTAAAACTACTTCAAGCAAGATGTCCTTTGAGCTTAGAGCCAGAATATGAACTGGGGCAATGACTTACAGGTGGAAAGAAAAGTTATGTGTATATTTTGCTTTCCTTTGTCGTTTCTTTTTATCATTTAAATCCATCTTGTGTACTAACATATAATAATCACACTTGGAATGGTGGATTATTTTTGTACATTGTGGGGCTCGACCCGGACACAGACAGGCAGACATCGTTATATGTCACCACACACACTTTATTTACAAATACCATTTACAGTGAAGCACACAACCCCAAAACTCCCCCAAAGTTCAGGCCTCTCACACAATGCCTTCTTCACCACCTCTACTCCTCTCCACCAAGCTCTGTCCTTCTCCTCTCCTGACTCAAGCCATTGAACAGAGGGAGGCGGCCCCTTTCATAATCACCCAGACGTGCACCCGGTGCCTCCCGATAATCTTCTACCGGCACTCCCCAGTGTGGCGGAAGTACCGGCTGCGCACCCTAAAGCACTCCGGGTGTCCCTGGTCGTCTTCCCCCCAGTACTTCCGGGTGTGGTGGAAGTGCTGAGGACCAGGGCTCTCCAGGCATTGGGGCGCCCCCTGGCGGTGACAATGGGCCCCTATAGGGTTGAGCTTCCAAGCTCAGTTCCTGTGGTCCCCAAAGCCACCAGGGCGGTCACCCCCTCGTGGTCTGGAGGAGGCGTAATCCCTCCTCCGGTCCTTCCGGGCATCCTGGCTGGGTGCCACCCTCAGCCGCTTGCCACAATATGTATTTGTGCTTTTACAAATTTCTTTATAACTTTTTCTGTGGCATTTTGTTTTTGCTTACTTGTTGCCATAGATACTCTCAGTAACTCGGTACAGGTGACGTCACTAACACGATTGTATAAAAGGCCACCGTTGACATTGATTTCTGACAGTGAGCATGAATAACCAACTGAAAAAACAACTTCTAAAAATCTTTGCAAACTTCATGTTTCTCTGGCTTTTGAACTTTAGCTGTCTTTGACTTAGCTGTCTCTCTCTTGATTTGGCTTTGTCTTTCTCTCATTTTTCATATTACCAGCTTTAATTGCTTTGCTTTATTACTGCACCTATTTTGTTGATCACTAAACCTCTAAGCTGTGTTTGCAATACACAAAGTACAAGAGGTCTGGATATACACGATGTGAGCAGAGCACAGCAGCAATGTAGAAATGAGCAAGGGGAACAGATCTGTAAAGGCACAGGGTTATGTTTCCATTTTGTTTTGTAGATTTCATTTATCTGTTGTGTTCATCCTCCTCTTGTGTGTTTATTTTTTATAGATAGATATTTTTCACAAGAACCCCTCTTATCTCTTTATAGTGTATCTTTATATATAATACACTACCGTGGCTGTCTGTTTGTCTGTCCAGGATTTTAAATCACCTGTAGCTTGCAAACCATTAGACCTATTGACCTGAAATTTGGTACACACATACTACGTGACATCTACTATCCGCTTTCAGGGTGATGATTGACCTCCAAGGTTATTCCTCGTTTTATTTTTATTTTATTATAGAATCAACTCTCAGCAGCAGCCAGCAGGGCGAAAAAAAATAATTTTTGAGGCAGATTGATGTCTTTAGTGCCAGCTTAAGTGAAAAATGAAGGAATACATATTAAGTAATTGCAACACAAACACTGACTTAATCAGTTTTAATGAGAAAAGATGCTGACAAAATAAGAGAAGAAGCGGGCCGCTAGGGTGCAGAAAAGAACAGCTGCTTGAGAAGCAGCAAGCACATCAACCTCTGAGCAAACGAATGCTAAACGTACAAAGAAAGTATGAAAACTATGAATGCTCAAGTCACGTGTATTCACTGCACATTATCATGCAGTGCGCCATTACTGTTCATTAATCAAACACAATGAATTAGCTTGTATGGCTTAATTGTAGGTGTGTGTTCTGTGAGAGTGCCTAACTATGGACTGTGACCCCACCAAAGTTGGTTCCTGCGTTATACCAAATTCTGCCAAGATTGGCACCAGCTATAGCCTCAGTTAGGAAATGCCAGTTAGAAAATGGAAGGTTGAATTTATTTATCATTTGTCTTTCGCATGAATCATTTGTATTTTAAATTTTAAGTTAAGTAATTTTAAGGATTTCATCATTTATTGTTGTATTATTGTATGCTTTATAAAAATATGTTCTGTCATCATCTAATACCTAAACAGGCAATAGCAGATGATAGTTTGATGAATCAGTGTTTTCCTTAAAATACTGTTCTAAACCATTCAAATAGTTCAGAGCTAGTTTTACATCCATAATGTATTGAAAACATTATTTTTCATTTTCAAATATTCAATGTCATGAAATATACACCATTCTTGCTGATATTATTTCTGGATTATGTGAAGAAACTGTTATTATATTTGATGAGGAATGTTATTTTTAATTTGTAAAATACTGCTGAGAATGGAAAAATCTTGCAGTATCCAAACAATTTATTTTTTTAGTTCATTAATATTAATTTATTCATAAATATTGTAAATTTAATTTTTGATAATCATGTTTTTCTGTTAAAAAGACACATTTCAAAGCAAAACACCAACTAAACACAAATTTTACATTCATTATAGTATGCCTGAAAGCATCCCTGTAAGACGTTTTTAAGAGCGTCTTTATTAAATTTAGAAGGATAAGATAAAAAGACATGGAAGTTACAGACTATGCAGTGCTTTTAACATGTTGTTATCTCCCATGCTGTGCTATAAATACAAGTGAAGTCACTTCTGTTCCATGGAAAGTCATGTGCAATTATCACCCTGCTTGGGCAGTATGGTGCTTATAAGGGAGGTAACTGACACAGCTCATTCAGTGGCAGTGCAAGCATAAAATTAGATGTTTATAAGGAATGCTCAGCAATTGTTTCCAAGGTTCACTTGGAGGTTAACACTACGTGCCCACAAAGTTCAATGCAACAAATCTAGTTTTAAGTCTAATATTCATGCCTCTAGTGCTGGTGAAGGAAAATAAATCAAAATTAGGGACAATCTGTTTCTAATATATACATAACATAGCAGAAATATCTAACAAGAGAATGCTATTCAGTCTTTCAAAATGTGACTAGTCACAGACTGCATATTATTAAAAAAAATCATTACGTTACGACAATGCTTCATAGATTATTATTACATACTGGTCTACAAAGTTAAAAGAAAAAATAAGATTTTAACGTTTTCAAAAAGGAATTGCTGCTGAAGAACTGGGCTTGATTTAGGAACCGCATTTGAATCGAACTCTTGGCTAACAAAGTGCAATCTGAGTCACTGTGTTAGACAAAGAAACATGCAGCTTTTATTTTACTGTTGATGTAAAGTGCCTTGCTACTGTACATTGAAGAAACCATACACATTATACTTTTTTTTAGACAGTGCATTATAAATTTTACATTTTTAGACAATGCATTGTTAAATAAATATTGACTTTAACCTTGTCTATTTTTTTGATCTGTCTTATGTCAATTCTTAATCTCAATTTTTTACACCCCAAACCATTTCAGACTTTCATATCCTTCTAAATAGCAACATTAGGCTTTCAAATGACTGCTTGCCCCATGTGGATACTGTGAAAAGTATTTACTTGTTTGTTTGTTTGTTTTATATAACTCTTTACATATTTCATATATTTACTAATACAATGCAAAAAATGAACACCTTGATTACAGAAAAATGCCCTGGAGACCTCAGTGGAAGCGCCAGTTCTGTACATTTCTATAAGGCACATTCTCATCCATACTCCTACTCTACTTACAAAGGGACTCTCATATTGTCCTGCAAAGCCCATTGACAACATCAGACTCTGCAGTGATATGGAAGAATTCTTCAGAAAACTCAGACTAAAAGAATTTTTCCACAAGAAAGAAAACAGTAACACACAGGAACCAACAACAAGCAGTTACAACAACCCCACCAATAAATCCACATGGACACCAGAAGCTGGCAGAAACTCTACCCTGGATAATTATATAGACTGCTTCCGACAGAGAGTGAAAACAGGAATCTTAAACAGGCAACAAAATCGGATAGAAAACATTACTAGGGATGAGCGGAGAGCCATACATTCACTAAGGGAAAATACAGAAATCATTATCAAACCAGCAGACAAAGGGGGTGCTCTAGTCATCATGAACACATCAGATTACATACAGGAGGCACAAAGACAATTGTCCAATACTATGCATTATTACAAACTGCAAGAAGACCCAACAGATCTCTACAAAAAGGAACTAAAAAAATAGTAAGTAGTTTTCCTCTTGACATCAGGGATCATGTAAACAGTTTAATTCCTGAGAACCCCAAAATGGGTTACTTCTACATGCTTCCTAAAATCCACAAAGAAGGGAACCCAGGAAGGCCTATAATCTCAGGAATTGGCTCCCTTACAGACAATGTTTCAGGTTGGGTGGAGCACATCCTTAAACCCCTAACCCATAATACAACCAGCTACATCCAGGACACCACTGACTTCTTAAAAAAACTGTCTGCTTTAGGCCCCTTACCTGAGGGAACCTTACTGGCCACAATGGATGTTGAGGCACTTTACACTTTACACATCCCCCATGATGATGGCATATTGGCATGTGAAATGTACCTCAAACAACATGATTTACCCACAAAGTCAGTAACAGAAATGATAAAATTCACTCTGACATATAATCCATTCTCTTTTGGACAGGATTGCTACTTGCAACAAATGGGGACTGCAATGGGATGTCAGTTTGCACCTTACTATGCAAATCTTTTTATGGCAAAATTGGAGGAAGATTTCATGTCAATGTGCATCATAAAACCAATGTTGTATCTCCGTTACATAGATGACATCTTCATAATCTGGACTGCCAGTGAAGAGGACCTCCTCCATTTTCATAATGAATATAATTGTTTTCACCCCAACATAAAGCTGAAGCTGAATTACTCAAAAACAGAAGTCAGCTTCCTTGACACCACCGTTCAACTGAAAGACAACACCCTTGTAACTTCTATTTTTCACAAACCGACAGACAGACGGACCTACCTGAAAAGTGATAGCTTCCACCCCAAGCATATAAGGCGCTCCATTATTTTCAGCCAAGCAATACGGTACAATCGTATTTGCTCAGAACCAACAGACCGGGATCAACAACTGCAGGAGCTCAGACAAGATTTCATCAAACAAGGTTACACCCCCAAAACAACAGACACTCAAATAAGAAGAGCTACTGCCATACCCAGAGACAACCTTCTGGAATATAAAAACAAAGACAACAAGGATCACATCCCCCTTGTTGTCACCTACAACCCACATCTTGAAACACTTCGAAAAATTATAAAAGAACTTCAGCCAATACTAAACAATGACCAAACACTGAAAAATGTATTTCCTGAACCTCCCCTCCTGGCATACAGACAACCACCAAACCTTCAACAATTAATTGTCCGAGGCTCCCTAAGTGAACCAACAGAAAATGGCACATCTCCATGCCTACAGAAAAGATGCAAAACATGTGCCCACATCTATGATACAGACCGTATAGTTATACCACACTGCCGACTTGAACATCACATAAAGGGATCATTTTCCTGCAGATCATCTAATGTAGTCTACCTAATTTTCTGCATGAAATGTCCTGACACTGCACTCTATGTGGGAGAAACTGGACAAACACTCCACCAGAGAATGAATTTACACAGGTTCCACATTAAACATGGTAACACAGATGTTCCTGTGGCGGCCCACTTCAACAGCCATGGACACTGTGAGAAGGACTTTAAAGTCACAGTGCTTATGGGCAACTTCAAAACACAGCAAGAGAGAAAAGAATGGGAAGTTAAACTCATGCTAAAATTTAATACTTTACAACATGGATTGAATGTAGAGAAAAGCCAAGCAAAATGACACCTTTTATTGGCTAACTAGAAAGATTACAATATGCAAGCTTTCGAGGCAACTCAGGCCCCTTCTTCAGGCAAGATGGATTGAATAAAGACAAAGAGTTTTATGGCCAGATATGAGGATTGTTTACATCTCTCAGAATGACAGACAACCTGTCTACAGACCCACATTGTTTTGAAAAAACTCATTACAAACTTCAAAAGACTTTGTTGGACAGTTATCTTATCCAGAGATCTTGACAATACATTGTTCTTTTCTCTCTTGTTAAATTAACCGTAGCCTGAATGAATCTATTAATTTTTTACATTTAAAATTTCTCATTTAAATATTTACCAATGTTGTTTCTTGTCCTAGAGTGTGTATATAAACATAGGGAACTCCAGTTTCTGTATTACATCTTGCCTGAAGAAGGGGCCTGAGTTGCCTCGAAAGCTTGCATATTGTAATCTTTTTAGTTAGCCAATAAAAGGTGTCATTTTGCTTGGCTTTTCTCTACAAAATGGAAACAAAAAGGAAAAATAAAGCAGCCAGACAGCACAACTATAGCATAATAATTCAGAATGGGCGCATGATGTTAAGTTCAAAAATGATATATTACCTATAATACTACCTATATTACAGCATAGTGGCACAAAAGTAGCACTCTGTTACTCCAGGGTCCGAAGCTGAATTCACTATTGTGTGGATTTTATACATCCTCCACATGACTGTTTCCCCTCATATCCTAAAGCCCTGCAGATTAGGTTCACTGTTGACTTTAAACAGGACTGGCATAAATTAATTGCCCTGTGTGTGTACATGTGTTGTCTCCTCCTTAAGCAGATCCTAAAAGTGAATGAAGACAATAGAACCTGAAACAGGTTAACACCTCCTAAAGAGGTTGAGAGGACAATGAAAGAACTACAGCCTTTAATTATAACCACATGCAGTGTAAGAGGGGGAAAATAAGAGAAAAAAAGCTCACTTAATTTTAAAAAACATAAATACTTTGACTGAGAGGGTACTACATGCATTCCATTAGGAGAAAATAAATAAATATGCCAGAATGCCTGTGTTGAAATATGAAGTTCTGTATCTTGATTAACTGAGAATCCCAAACATGGTGCAATGTGCATCCACTTAAAAACAACAGGAAAAAATACATCCATCCATCCATTATCCAACCCGCTATATCCTAACTACAGGGTCACGGGGGTCTGCTGGAGCCAATCCCAGCCAACACAAGGCGCAAGGCAGGAAACAAACCCCGGGCAGGGAGCCAGCCCCCCACAAGAAAAAATACAAGACACTGCAAATCAAATTTTCATTCTCATTTCAAAAGTAACATAAGTCAACTGATTAAATAGTTGAAAATTCTGTACACACTATAAAAATAAAATAGACAGGAAATATACACCATCAACAAGTAAAGAATTTATGATGTAGACAAGTATAACACAGATAAAAGATTTTTAGGCATAAACCAAGCATGCTCAGGTTCAGTTCAGGATATCCCCACGAGGACCATTCTAAAAAGTGTTGTCATTTCTACATGGTGACCAAAATGTATTAAAATATTCTCTTAAATTAAAAGTCTGCAATGTGCACAGCAAGGGCAGAGTGGTGGCTCTGTGGCTAGATCTGCGCTGGTATCCCGAAGGTTGCCGGTTCGAATCCCCGTCACTGCCAAAAGGCCACTGCTCTGCTAGGCTCTTGAGCAAGGCCCTTAACCTGTAATTGCTCCAGGGGCGCTGTACAATGGCTGACCCTGCGCTCTGACCCCAAGGGGTATGCGAAAACTACCAAATTCCTAATACAAGAAATTGTATAAGGCGAAATAAAGAACAAAAAAAAAAACTAACTGGTGTCATGGCGCCGGAGAGAGGCGATGTGTTCCATGCTGCTCCTCTCAGACTTTTCGTTTTTGTGTCAGTATTTTTGTTATTGCCACTGTTTGTACTGGCTGTTTGCTGTTTCATTAAGTACGACCATACAACATTGGTAAACATCGGAACAACAAAGGCACAAGTCACTACTTTTGAAGTTATCGACCAGGGGCTGCTCGCCACAATAACTCGAGACCAAGGTGGCGGACGCGACCCACCCAACCACGCCTGGAGGACGCGGAGGAGAAAACGTGGCCGGATCCAAGCGAGGATGAAACACAGAGGACTGCGACTTCCACTGCCTAGCATTTTCCTGGCCAATGCCAAGTCTCTGGACAACAAACTAGACAGTCTCCATTGTAGACTTTGTTTTCAGCGAGATATGCGTGACTGTTGTGTTTTCTGCCTCACAGAAACATGGCTCACCGCCTGCATGGCGGATTCGGCTGTCCAGCCAGACGGCTTCTCTATCCACCACGCTGATCTGTAGGTCTCCTCTGGAAAAAACAGAGGTGGTGGGATATGCTTCCTCATCAATAACGCATGGTGTACGAATGTGGAAGTCATTTCACAAAGCTGTTCACCGGACCTGGAGTGTCTGATCATCAAGTGCCGGCCACTTTACCTGCCTAGGGAGTTTACAGCTGTACACATGGCGGCTGTTTACATCCCCCCGCAAGCAAACACCAGCACCGCACTTAAAGAACTGTATGGCCTTATTATGGACTGTGAAAACACACACCCCGAAGGTCTGGTTATGATCGCTGGGGACTTCAACAAAGGAAGCTTCAGGTCTGTATATCCCAAATACTACCAACACGTCTCCTGTCCCACCAGGGGTGCTAATACGTTGGACCACTGCTACACCGCACACAAAAATGCGCATCGCTCGCTCCCGCGGCCGAACCTCAGGCAGTCAGACCACTGCTCTGTGTTGCTCCTCCCTGTTTACAAGCAGCAGTTGCAGCGGGCAGAGCCAGTCTTGTGAGAGGTGCACTGTTGGACCCCGGATGTTTTCAGAGAGTCCTCTGAGAATCTGGACGAGTATGCCGCAGTTGTCACAGGCTTCATCGGGAAATGTGCAAGCAGAGAACTTGCGTACGACAGGGTATGAGGTACTGTGGAAAAGTGCGTGGCTTTACGCCAAGTGTAGGTTTTATACATCGCACTTTGAATGTGGAAATGTTTTTACGCAACATTTCTGTGCGTACGCACCATTTATACATGAGGCCCCAGGTATGATCTCCGAAAAGCCATTAAATACGCAAAGCGCCAGTACGACCACAAACTGGACTCTCAGTTTAACAGCACAGCAAACGCTCGTCAGATGTGGCAGGGTATTCAGCTGAATCACAAACTACAAACCCCGGACACACGCGGCCACAACTACCGCCACTTCACTCCCGGATGAGTTGAACGTGTTTTTCGCTCGCTAACACAGACAAGTCCATGCGACCCCCCACAGCGCCGCAAGACTCCAGCCTGAGGCTCTCCGAGGATGACGTGAGGAAGACTTTTTCCCGACTCAGCATCCACAAAGCACCTGGCCCACAGAGAGTCTCAGGTTAGGGTTAGGGTTAGGGTGCTGTCTTTACAGATATTTTTAACACATCTCTGAGAGTTTTATCTGTCCCCACCTGCTTCAATCACACAGCCATCATCCCTGTCCCAAAGAAAAATAAAGTAGACTGCCCTAATGATTACCGCCCAGTAGCACTTACTTGAGAGGCTGGTGCTAGAACACATCAAGGACATCATCCCTGACAATCTGGACCCCCTCCAGTTTCCCTACAATTGCAACAGGTCCACTGAGGATGCCATCTCCATAACACTTCACACCACCCTGTCTCATCTGGAGAACAAGAACTGTTATGCCAGGTTGCTGTTTGTGGACTACAGCTCTGCATTTAACACCGTCATTCCAACCCTGCTCATCGTTAAACTCCAAGACCTGGGGCTTAGCTCTTCACAGTGCAACTGGGTACTGGACTTCGTCACCTGCAGACCTCAGCAAGTGCATATTGGTGGAAAAACCTCCTCCATCATCACCATCAACACTGGCACCCCGCAGGGCAGTGTGCTGAGCCCCCTGCTTTACTATCTCTACACCCATGACTGCGTAGCTAAGTGCAGCTCTAACACCATCCTCAAGTTTGCTGACGATACCACTGTAATAGGTCTGATCAGCGAGAACGATGAGATGGCCTACAGGGAGGAGGTCAGACTCCTGGCAGAATGGTGTCAGGACAACAACCTCACCCTCAATGTTAGTAAAACTAAGGAGATGATTGTGGATTTCCACAAACAGGCAACAGAGCACAGCCCCATCTACATCGGAGGTGAGGCTGTGGAGCAGGTCAGCAGCTTTAGGTTCCTCGGAGTCACCCTCACTGATGACCTTAAATGGTCAAGTCACAGCCCAACAACGCTTCTACTTCCATAGGAGACTGAGTAAAGCCCGGATGTCCCCTACAACCCTGTGCAGATTCTACAGGTGTACTGTGGAATCCATCCTGACAGGATGTATCACATCCTGGCACAACAACTGCTCAGTTCAGAACTGCAGAGCCCTACAGCGTGTGGTGAATACAGCACAGCAGATTATGGGCACACAGCTCCCTGCGATCCAGGACATCCACACTACACGCTGTCTCAGGAAAGTGAACTGCATCAGGCAGGACCCCAGCCACCCTGCATTGTCACTTTTCACCCTCCTCTCATCTGGGAAGTGACTAAAGTCCATTCGGACGTGCACCTCCAGGTTCATGAACAGTTTCTACCCAACTGCAATCAGACTCATGAACAATCAGTAACCTTGTGTCACCTCCACTGCTACCTGCACATATACTTCTGCCACTGTCTCTATTTATTCCTAGGATTCTGGTTTTATTTATTTACTTATTTATATTCATTTATTTATTGTGTATGGGTTTTTTTTTAGTTTTTTTTTGTCTCAGTTCACTGTCTGCAGGGGCACATGCAAGCAAGCATTTCATTCTACATGGTACTTGTACTTGTACACATGACAATAAAGAATTGAATTGAATCATGTCTGAATTGTTTGATTTGTTTATTTTACACTGGAGAGTAGAGGAGTAAATCAAGGAAAAATGTGTCTTTGTCCCAAACATTACGGAGGGTACTATAATTATAATAAACAAACTTATTAAGCTGTGTTTAATGTTGCAAAATGTCTTATTAGGGGTTGCTCTGATAACTAATATTATAGTGAACTAACTGAATCTATTTTTATGCAATTTAGTGTTATTTGAGTAAACATGGGATCATTTTTTGAGACTAGGTGGTGGAGTACTAGAGCCACTTCAAGCAGTATTAATCCTTTGAAAACACGAGACTAAAAAGATAAGCCATGTTGACACAGCTTTGGAATATGTGTGCTTTGCAATTCTTACCTTGTGGTTCTCCTCAATTACAGTGAAATCAACTACAAAACAAGTTGAAAGAGCAGTGACAAAAAGTAAACTTCACTCAATGAGACGAGAATGGGCACATGTGGTCAATGTGAAGTTGTGCAGGTGAATTTAGATTTAGTGGTACAGCTCACATACTTACGAGGTGGTGAAGATCATGCTCCTCAATGCTATGCAGCATCCACATAACATAGCATAGCACTTTCAATGAAAAAGCATCAAGATGACAATAGAGAAACACATCACACTTTACTGAAATGTATGAAATAACTACAGTAATATGTGCTATAGAGGAGTAATGGGTTAATGAGGAACATTTGATCAGTTTCTGGTCGCTGCTCTGTAGCAGACCTCTCAGTGCATCTCTCCGTGTTTTGTACCTGTTTTTTTGTTCTTAAATCGTGTAAAATTGTTTTCTTTTTATTTTCTTTTTCTTTTTACTAGTCTGCAAGTAGTTATTTCTATAAAATGCTTAACAACATTTGCGAAAGTTTCTTATTTTTGATCGTTATCGCCTTTGGAATCCAACGGGACACTAACGCACTACCTGCGCAGGAAATCCCAGGTGTGTGGCCGGCACTGTTCATTTACAGCCGGGATGCGTTGCTATCTATGAGACCAGCTACCGGTTACTCCCCGTGTACTACTAATATACAGGACGAATTAAAATCTTTGAAACCCAGAAAGCGAGGAAAAAGAGGTGGACTACGAGTACGTCTGAGACGGAGAAGTTTTAAAACACCTTTGCCAACCATCGTCATAAGCAACGCACAGTCCTTGCGAAATAAACTGGACGAGCTGAGAGCATCTGCGCGATACCTCCACGAGTACCGTGAAAGCTGTCTGATGTGCTTTACGGAGACCTGGTTTAAGAATACAGACTCGGATACAGCAGTCGAAGTAGATGGATTTGTTTGCGTACGGCAAGACAGAAATCCAGCTTCTGGTAAGCAGACGGGTGGTGGGGTCTGCCTTTACATTAACAAAAGGTGGTGCAGGAATATCACTGAAAAAGAGCGCATCTGCACGCCAAATATTGAATTACTCACCGTCGGACTTCGCCCATACTATCTACCACGGGAGTTTAATCAGTTATTTGTGACAGTCATTTACATTCCGCCGCATGCTGATGTGGGAGCTGCAGCTGAATCAATTCTTGAAACTGCTCATAAACTAGAAACCAAATCACCTGGTTCTTTTAAGCTTGTGATGGGTGATTTTAATTTATGCAGTCTGGAGTCAGTATTACCAAATTATCATCAATATGTGAATATTAACACTAGAGGGGACAAAACTCTGGACAAGTGCTATGGAAATGTCCCTAATGCCTACATATCGCATCACAGAGCAGCCCTGGGTGCGTCTGACCACGTCGTTGTTCATCTTCTCCCGAAGTACAAACAGAAACTGAAACAAGAAAAACCAGCCATATGAACAACACAAAACTGGTGCAAGGAAAGTGTAGAAGAACTGCAGGAATGCTTCTCCAGTACAAATTGAGATCTGCTGACATCCTCACAGTCACTGAATGAGGCCACCTATACTGTCAGTGAATATATTCAATTCTGTGAGTCTATGATCATTAAGAAAAAATCTGTCAAGGTGTACCCAAACAGTAAGCCATGGATCACTAAAGAGGTTAAAGCATTACTATTGCAAAAGCAACATGCACATCAAGAAAATAAGTTAGAAGATAAGCGAATTTTACAGCAAAGGATTAACAGGTTAATTAAACAAAATAAAAAGATGTATGGGGAAAAAATCAAGAGGTAGTTCAATGATAACAATCCAAAGCAGGTCTGGAAGGGACTAAAAACAATTACAGGACTGGGCCCTAAAATGAATGTGGATTTTCCAGCTGACAAAGACTACAAGCTTTTAGCTGATGAACTGAATAACGTTTATGCCAGATTCGAAACAAGTGATTTCAGCACCCAAAATACAGAAATAAAGGAGATGCTTTATAAAAACACCAGGTATTCTGCTGTGATTGGGTTCAGTTTAACTGAAGTGGAAAAAGGCTTGCGGAAGGCCAAAACAAACAGTGCAGTGGGACCAGACGGCATATCAGGTCGGCTCTTAAAGTCTTGCTCTAAGCAGATCTCCCCAGTTTTTCATTTGCTTTTTAACTGGTCTCTGACCTGTGGTATTGTACCAAATCTGTGGAAACAATCAATTATTACCCCTGTATCTAAGGTTTCTAGGCCAAGCTGTTTAAATGATTACAGACCAGTGGCACTTACATCTATTCCAATGAAATGCTTTGAACACTTGGTGAAAAACATTTTAATAACAGAGACAAAGTCTTTTCAAGACAACAATCAATCTGCTTATTGTGCAAACAGAAGTGTGGAAGATGCTCTGCTTGTTATCTTACATCAAATCTATACCTTTCTTGATCAGCCTGGTTCATATGTCAGAGCACTATGTTTGGATTTTTCTTCAGTGTTCAATACTATACAGCCTCATATACTGATTAGGAAATTAAACAGTATTAATGTAAGCCCATTTATCACACTATGGATTCAGAACTTTCTTTTAAATCGTTCACAGACAGTTAAAGTTCAGGACACTTTTTCAAAAGCTCTTCATTCAAACACAGGAAGTCCACAGGTGTGTGTCTTATCACCATTACTGTTTACTCTGTACACAAGTGACCTGAGACAGAACAATGACCACTGCTCCATTATTAAGTATGCGGATGACACCATGATCATAGGATGCATATCTGGGGAGGATGAAAGCCACTATCTAAATCAAGTGGACTGTATGGTAAACTGGTGCAATAAAAACTCTCTCACTCTGAATGTAAAAAAGACCAAAGAAATGATATTTGATTTTAAGAGACAGAAATCTGTATATTCACCTATTGTAGTTCTGGGAGAGGAGGTAGAAATAGTGAATGAATATAAATACTTAGGAACTTACCTAGATAACAATCTTAACTGGAATACAAATACAAAAAAATTATTTTCTAAATGCAACCAGCGCTTATTTCTCCTCCATAAACTCAAACTATTTAAAGTAGACAAGGACCTCATGTTGTCCTTCTATCGCAGTCTGATCCAGTCCGTGATCACTTTCAGTTTCATTGCCTGGTTTAATAGTCTGACAAACCAAAACTCAAAAAAGCTCCAGCAGATTACGAAGTATGCAGCTAAAGTTATTGGGGCTGATGTAGATGATTTGACTAGTGTGTGTCAGAGGGCAATGCTAAAGAAACTGGAAATCATCTCAACTGATGACAGACACCCATTACATGTAGAACTAAACTTCAGTAAATCAGGAAGGATAGTTGCTTTGAAAACCCACACAAATCGCTCCAGAAACTCCTTTCTTCCTAGTGTCATATGACTTTTCAATAAGAAATATCGGAGATAATGTTTAAGGTTTTGATATATATCCTGTTACCTTTTTTTTTTTTTTTTGGTATAAATATGTTTTATCTAACTGCCTTACCTTAACCTTTCTTATTTCTATTTGTTTTATTTCATTCTGTCTGTTATTAGATGCAACTGAGAAGGCAAATTTCATGTTTTCCTGTGTAAACATGACTAAATAAAGAAACCTAACCTAAACCTAACCTAAACCTATTATATCAAGAAGGCATTTCAAAATATTAAAAAAAAATCAATTACACAATCCACAGCGTCAGTCATTCTCCAACCTGCTATATCCTAACACTGGGCCACGGGGTCTGGAGCCAATCCCAGCCAGCACAGGGCGCAAGGCAGGAACAAATCCTGGGCAGGGCGCCAGCCCACCTAAGGGCGCAGACACACACCCACACACCAAGCACACACTAGGGACAATTTAGGATTGCCAATGCACCTAACCTGCATGTCTTTGGACTGTGGGAGGAAACTGGAGCACCCGGAGGAAACCCACACAGACGCAGGGAGAACATTCAAACTCCACGCAAGGAGGACCCGGGAAGTGAACCCAGGTGTCCTTGCTGCGAGGCAGCAGCGCTAACACAATTTATTTTTTGACAGATTTTAGACCTGAATGTGTGCCTACACTGAAGGAATTAAGATTTTAAAAAATTAAATTGATGGCCCAAGAACTGTCTAATAAGGAAAATGGCAGAGAGTGTGAGCAAACCCCATTCCAGTCATGTGACTTCAGGAGGACTGATAAAAGGGAGACTAAAAGCAGTTTGCTTCCAAGTACCCTAAAAGACAGACCTCTGCCGTGCAAGAGGTATATGTTTTGTCTGAGGAATTTCCTTCCACTGCAATATCAAGTAGCTATGAATTTTTGACAGACTCCAGGGTTTGAACTGTGTTTAATTTCATTATTGCATTTTATTGTTCTTTTTATAGAAACATATTTTTATTTAAGATACAATGACTAAAGTTTAAGCTCAAATTTATCAAATGAAGAACTGGCCCTTGAAGAACACTCCTTTCCACATAGGGCCACTTATTTCTGAGATAAGTCCAATTAGGACAATGTTGCACTATGTGACTTCTAGTTGGAAAGCATGTCACTTTCAATGACTGCTGTTACTGGACATTGTTGAAGATGTCAGATTATACGACTAGGGATTGCAAGGGATGATAGATTATATGGCTCTTCCATTGCTCTTCAGTAGAGTTTCAAATTTTGCTCACACATTTTGAAAGCCAATTAAAGTGGTGTCTCATAGAGCCTGAAGGTATACAAATTTTGTCCAAGTATGGTGAGTTCAGCTTCTATTTCGGTGTGTTTTTTTACTTTCTTTTATCCTGCTGGATGGATGACAACAGACAGACAAGTGTGTTTTCTGTTTGTGTGGTCCAAAACAGTGACAACTTTATGCAAGTGCTTATTGGTCATCAACTAAATTAATGTAAATAAAAGCTATGAACACATAATTGCCTCTTTCTTTCTCTTACAAAAAGCGAGACACAAAACAAACAGAGCAAACACCCAAGTAACAAGAATTATTTGCAAAGAAATTATTTGTCCACATTGAGATATTTTCTTTTTGCCCTAAATCAGTCATTGCACCACTACAAACACACAAGGTACTTTTGAAAAGATGTCATTCCTGACAGGTTCAACATTGAAAGCCATTTGTTTTTGCTCAGCAACACATTTTGAGTAAAATTAGGGTTGGGGATAGGGATTTTTGAAATATTATATAGGGAACATTTATATAATTTATTTTATGGGTAGAAGACTGTTTCAAAACAGAAACAAAATTAAATATATACACGTTACTGGAGGAGTGTTAAAAATCCTTCTTTAAAGAAATAAAAATAAAACACGCAGTCATGTCAGAAAACACTGTTTCTGGCTTCTTTTAGTCTTTGTCCCTTTGGCAAGAACAAGCTGCATTTTGTGGCAAACATTTTGTGCACCACATTTACAAGTATGAACTGCAACCAACTAAAACACGTTTAAGCTTAGAAAGTGGTATTTTAATTGCCTACTATTTCTGGAACAGATTTTGGCAGTAAAAGTGTTTTTCTCCCCATTTAATGTTTCACTGAAGCTTTTAAATGTTAGCAAAATAATTAATGAAAACATGTAAAAGTGCTGAGATCCAATTAACTGGAAAAATATAGTTTAACTACTTCAAACATTGTAAAAAGTAAAGGGTTTTAAACTGAGCAGCATGAAGCACTATAATGAATCCTTTATTTAATGTTACATTTGTTGTAAAATACTGGATATAAATACTAAAAGTATCACATTAAAAGAAGCAGCAAGCCAAAGATGGCTATCACCTACCTATTGTGGAATTAACTGTCAGGTAATAAATTGTCTGGGATCGGTAGACAGCAGTATATCTTAAAATGCATGAATGATGCTCGACTCAATTGCCAGATTTAGTATCAAATACTTCTTATACATAACAGGACCAAAAATATCAAAAATGATGTAAGGATTCTATACTTATTTATTGCTAAATTGTCTAAACATGCCCTTATAAAATACCAGATCATAAAAACATTGGTGCACAGGCTATTATACTCATAAAACAAAGAGTTAAAAGAGCAGAGCCTTTTCAGTTTAAGCAAAAGAAGACTAAGAGGAGACATGATTGAAGTGATTAAAAATATGATGGGAATTAGTATGGTGGATCAAGACTGTTTTTAAAATGAGTTTCAAGAACATGGAAACTTAAAGGGTAAATTCTGCACAAATATTAGGAAGTTTTTCTTCACACAGAGAACCACAGACACTTGGAATAAGCTACCAAGTAGTGTGGCAGGCAGTAAGACTTTAGGGACTTTCAAAGCTAGGCTTGATGTTATTTTAGATTAATTAAGTGGATAGGACTGGGGAGCTTTGCTGGGCTGAATGGCCTGTTCTCATCAAGACTGTTCTATTGTTCATACTATCCAAAGCACTATGTGTTTCCCAGATATTTTTTGTATAATCGGTTAAGATAAGAAAGGAAATATTTATGTTTTTAAAATCCTGACCCTTTTGTCCTTACTGGGTGAAATGCAAATGTCCCATCTATCATCCATACTGCCTCTCTAACTTCAATTTCTTTGCTCTCATGAGTCAAGTATTTGTTATTTTTGTGTATGACCGGATTCCATTACTGCTTTATTTCTTTGGTGGGTTGGAACCATTAACACTACTTCTTTGAATTTTGTGGTTTACTGTGGTCTCACAAATAGATGTTTAATCCCACAGTAATAAACAAAATTTTTGTTGAGCACTTGAATTAATTCTGCAAAATGAGTTTGAGTGTTTACCAGAAAAATACAAACTTAACAAACATTAAAAACATGACTTGCATTAAAATCATTAGCAACAGAAACGTGTCCTTTTCCATTTACTATAAATGAACAAATTCCTTGTGGATTACTTATTAATAACCCTATTCCTACACATCTTATTCGAACTGGCTTCTTTAGATTGAATGATCCTGTAAATGGGTTTATTTGCACCACATAAAAAGAATGGACTAATGTTAATAAACTGACTTTTTTTTTAAGAAACACTGAGTGATCAACTGTTGCACTCTCTTCTCTCGTTCAAGAAGAATTTGGCTTTGATATTTCAATTTAAGCAAAATGAAAATGCATCAAATGTTGGCTAGCAATTGTGTGGAAGTTACCACTCTACAATTCAAGTGCAAGAGGACTGGCTAAAACAGATGGAGAAAATACAACTGAGACTGCCTGAATTACTACTTTGTCAAAAACTATTGTTTCTAAATTTTAAATACATTAGTGCTTTAAATGTAATTTCAATAACAGGCTAATAAAAACTGTCAAATTTTTATTCCAATATTTCTGAGGGCCCATGCACAGTGCATGATGTGCATATAGGAAGTGGCATCTCTGTTGACATTGCCACTTTCAAGTGACGCACAATTTTTATGTTGATCCCCTACCCCCAGCCCCACTCACACCTACAGTATGTCATTTCCATTGAATTCATGATTTGGCTTTCACTTGAGTAGGGCCAAATCTAAACAATATGCTAAATTGATTACCATCGGATAAACATTTTTGGCATGATAACGTGATTTTGTCTTTGCAACATATACACCTCCATCACAGCCCCATATCTCAATGGAACTTTGAAAGGCCTTAAAATCTACTAGATGACAAGTTGTATCAACAGTAATACAGTACGTACACAAAATTACATGAACTTATTAACTCAACCATTTTAGAATGATGCATTTATTGACCCCCACCTCAATTACAACCACCCTACCCAATGAAATATTTGAAACACCATGTAGCCTGGATTTTAAGTTGGTTCAGCTTTCACTGACATCAATTCAGCTGTTTTGGAATAATGCACAGTTTTTGGGTTGTGTCCCAATAACTATTCCCTACTCCAATGAAATCTACATGCACCATTTCATGAAAACTGGTACAGCAATTTTTGGATGATTAATGAACAAACAAACAGACAAGATACAGTCTGTGGATTGATATTAGGTTCTTAAGCAAAACAGGTAAATAATATCAAATGATGCCAAAAAATATGAAAGACAGACAGAGGATAATATGATTTTACTAGGGGGCTTTGCCCCCTGCTCACTTCGCTCGCCAACACCTGTGTTTGGTTAATCCATCCATCCATTATCCAACCCGCTATATCCTAACTAGAGCCAACCCACCGCAGGGCGCACACACACACACGGGACAATTTAGAATCGCCAACCCACCCAACCTGCATGTCTTTGGACTGTGGGAAGAAGCACCCGGAGGAAAGCCATGCAGACACAGGGAGAACATGCTAACTCCATGCAGGGAGGACCTGGGAAGCGAACCCAGGTCTCCTAACTGCGAGGCAGCAGCACTACCCACTGTGCCACCGTGCCGCTGTTTGGTTAATCGGATATACAATTTTAAAAGCTTTTTTTTTCTTTGGAATTGTTTCAATTTCATTAGTTGCACTTTTAGTTTAAAGGTTTATTAAAAACAATATTTGGAATTACCTTTTCTTCAAGGTCACATAGAATTTTGAATCCGTTTTTGGAGACACCTTGTGACAACGCAACGTATAATCGCCCGTGAGTGAATATTGTTTCTGTTTCTCTAATAAATAATCCGACTTTTTCTAAAGGTTGTCCCTGTGATTTGTTAATTGTCATAGCAAAAGCTATTCTCACGGTAAACTGTAAACATTTTAATATGAATGGCATATCACGATCTCCTTTGGTGTCTAATGTTATTCACGGAATATAAACAGTACATCACCTTTCTTGTCACCTGTTAATATTTGCATCACTTCTCCGTCATCATAAATATACACCTGACCAAATTGTGTGTTCTTTAAAATTAAACTTGTCATTGCTTTAACTGTTGTGGGACCACAGATCCTCATAGCGTATGGTCCATTATTGTGTAAATTCACGTTTTGTGCATTGAATGATGTGAAGGTGAAAAGACTTTGTTGTCTACTCTTCGCCTTTTATTTCTGACCTTGCTTTGTCCTACTATTTTTTCAATTACACCTGGCTCTGATGATTAATCACCTTTTGTTTGCGCTAATGTGATCTTTACTATCTTTTTTTTTGATACTATAGCGACTGACATAATAAAGTGTCACAAATGTTTTACTTGAACAATTCCCGACTTCGTAACCCCAAACACAACTATCCAGCACCCTCTCCAACCCCACCACCCCCGGGTCTCGCCTCCCCCTTACCGCATCAATCAATACCCCTCTATCAGTCTTCCGTGCTGTACTCCGGCCCCCTCAATCGGGCCTATCAGTCACTTAAAACAAAAAAGGCTTCAACCTGGCTGGGACGCTACAATACTTTCAAATTGTACTGCTTTCATATTCTGTACCTTTCTCTGCATGTGTATCGCGCCATCGTTTGTTTAAGCCTTTCAAATTCCACTGCTTTCATAATCACTTATCTGCCTTTTTTTCTCTCCAACGCTTTTGGGTCTCTTTTTTCCGCGCTGTTCTTTCTTCTTTGTGTTGTTTCATCTAGAACATATTGTCCTTATACACTTTATACTGTTTGTGCTGAGAACACATGATCTGTGCGTGCTACGGATTTACAATTTAAAGAGGTTGTTATTTTCATGGGAATTGTTACTTCTGCATTATCATCAGCTGTCTTTTTGCTGCTGGCGAGCTGCCTGTTCTGCTTGTTGGAAGTCGTTTTAAGAGCTGGAAGCACATGATGTGTGTCTGCCAAAAGCAATCCAACAACTGCTTGGTTAGATGTCTGTGGACTTGTTTTAAATGATGGCCCACTGCCTTATGTTGCGTGACGTTGTAAAAACAATAATTGTCCTTTATTTCCGGCCCCAGGCGTGGTTAACTCTCTTTCTTGCAGGACGTATAACGCTACTCCCATAGTGAAAGGGGGGGGGGGGGGGCAGCTGCTGTCACGTCGTGTCTTGCAAGAATCTCATGTTCTATATCCCCATGACACGCTCCGTGGCCATTCTCTTTTGTCTCGCGGGTCTTTTATTTGTCTTCCGTGATGATCATGTATCGTCTCCTAGTCATTCCATCCCATAGGATTTTCTTTTATAATAGAGAGATATACATGTAGATTTATGAGTAGGTATAGATGTATACCAGCCATTAGTTGCTTGACCAATCCACAATTACGTATCACTATGTGCAAAATATTTAATACCATGTCACAAAGATGTTCCAAATATTAGGGGTTACTGTAATGCTATGATTCTCCATAGCATCTGCTGTAAAAGGGTTTACTCAACTAACTGTCCATGAGCTGTTTTTGCAGGCTATGAACACAAAAAAGGTAAAAGTGCCAAGAAACACAAAAGGTAAAAATGTCATTTTTTTCCTAAACCCCCATGTGCACCTCAAAAGACCCCACCCCATCCCAACAATCCTTTGAAAAAGATAAAAACTGACACCTAAAAGAGAAAGCAACAAGGCAATTTTGCTTATGCAATAAATAAAAAAAATTAAAAAACGACCAGATGCTGGGCTGTCAATTATAACAAGAAAGTCTCCCCCTCTTCTTGGTTATAAAGGTACAACTCAACAGATCCCAAAGCCATGTGTTAAAAAGACTTTTTTTATACTTCAGACAGCTAATTCAGTAGGTGCTTTAGGTAATTGTACACAGCTTTATTTTGTAAGCCCTACGGCCAGCTTTGTTATCTGGTAGACATTGATTACTCTAAGGTGTGCTTGCAAAAGAAGTGACTTGGCAAAGGACTTCAAAATCCTTCTAGGTCTCAATGGCACACAACATGAATAACAGCAATAGTGCATAGAACTGCAATACTATGCATTGTATTCACCAATGAAACGTACAAAGCACACAAGTCTTAGTTTCTTTCTTCATTAACTCATTTAGTCTCTGAAGGTGTTTTTTAAATACAGGATCACAAACAAACAAAAGCCTGTCCAGGCAGAATTAGGTATATGACAGGAACTAACTGACCTTACAGGGCAAACTTAATTGTGGCCAGTTTGGAACAACCAATCAATCTAACCTGTATACATATCTAAAGGACATACAAGTAAGTATCTAGAGAAAACATAGGTTACATTCTATTATTCTACATGTTCTGTTATGAAACTGGAGAGTTTCAAAGCACAAAGTCTTGAAAAATTCCAAAAATGCCCACTACAGGGGAAAACTGTCAAAACCAATTAGGAGAAAAACACAAAATCTTGAAAAAAACAACAAAAAAGATTCATTAACATCAAATGGGTCTTAAACAAATGGAGCTCCACAGAGCACAAAAGGGAAAAAGGAGTTGACTGAAAACACAAGGCCATCCAAGCGAACAACTCCCAAAGCAGACTCCAGAAAGTGAAGTCAAAAAGAAGAGCAAATTGATCTAATGTTCCAGTAAATCACTAAAGGCAGAGAAAGAAACAAGAATCACTCACCAGCTCCCATGCACATTTGAATGGATCACATGTGACTTTGGCTTGTTCCCATCTTTATAGGGCAGTTAATTGCAGTGATGGACATTTGGCCCCACCTCTTGGGGAACCACCCACAACACACAAATAACATAACACATTCATTATGAATAAAGCAAATGATTAACAAAAGTAAAAGTAACCTAAATAAAGACTCAAAAATGAATGAAAATAACATAAAATAAGAATTTGAACCACTGCCAGGGGAGAAACCCAGGGTGAAATATAACATACTCATGTTTAACCAAGACAAAGACTGTGAAAAGGTATGTAATACCAACTACTGCAGTATAAAACCTCCAACAGATAGACATACTGTGCATTACCCAATCAAATATTAAAGTGTGATATTTACAGCCATAGTAAAACTTCCTTTATTGAATGTGTTGGATTTGTTTCTTCTTTTTTTTCTTTCTTTACTATGCTTTGAAGAACACGGAATATCTTACATCCGTTGTTGTCTAGGACATTGTGTCCCAGGCTGTTGTTTTTAATCAAGTGAGTCTCTGGGCAGCAATACTTTCATAAAGTGTGACCAGGAATTTATGAGCTTTCAATGTGAAGTATAAAGCAATATAAAATGTTTAACAGTATTGTATTTTCCTTTACAAATGTAAAGCAAATTGCATCATATATGTCAAAAATGGCACATTGCGCTATACAGTACTGTACCAGATTACTTTCAATCTTAAATATTTAAGTCTATTATATTTTTTTCCACATGCTAGAGAATATGCAGACTTACAATAAGCACACATCCAAATGTACTTCAGTAGCAGTAAGCTTCCTTACTTTGAAGCCTTTGGGTACGCTACTTTGAGACTACTGTACTGTATTTCTCACAAAAAATGCAGACAGATTGAGGAACAAACTATGAGAACAGATAGCATATGTCAGTCAGTCAGTCATTTTCCAACCCGCTATATCCTAATGCAAGGTCACAGGGGTCTGCTTGAGCCAATCCCAGCCAACACAGGGCGCAAGGCAGGAACAAATCCCGGGCAGGGCGTGGCCCACCGCAGGACACACACAACCACACACCAAGCACACACTAGGGACAATTTAGGATCGCCAATGCTCCTAACCTGCATCTCTTTGGACAATGGGAGGAAACTGGAGCACCCAGAGGAAACCCACACAGACACGGGGAGAACATGCAAACTCCACGCAGGGAGGACCCAGGAAGCAAACCCAGGTCTCCAAACCATAGCATATGTTCTTGTGTGTAAACCTTGGTCAAGAGCCAGATAACAGAACTCAGTTAGGACAAATGTAAAAAGAAATATTTTCATATAGCACCTAAAATGAGGGTGCATCTTCGTATGTAAGTCAATGAATAAGGAAATATAACAAGTAGACAGCATGTTGGATAATCCCATCCAACTCTGTTATTAACCTGGAAAAAGTCGGATCAGTGGCTATACTGAAGTGTCTGCAAGGTCTTGCTGTGCTCATGTAACGCCATACAGATAGCACAAGCACTTGCAAGATCCTAGTGAGCACAAATGAACGCCAAGACTCAGAAAACTAAGCAGCAAAATAAAATACATAAACAAACAAAAATGTACAGGAGCATCAGAAACAAACAGTAATACAACCTCCAAACCAATATACAAATGTACCACCAATAAATAACTATTAAATGGCAGGAAAACATAACTTGAAAATAATCAGAAAATGTGACATTTTTTATTGATATATGCTGTCCCATTAAAGGAACAATGTGCTTTCTTCACTGTGCATGGATATGCAGTGTGTATTTGTGCATAGTGATTGCCACAGTCATAATAGTGTAACCATCTTAGATCCTTGTAAAATAATACACATAAGCAAGATGTAACAGATACAAAAACAGAAAACACATGACAAAAAGGTGATCAGCTGGCTGTTGAACCTAACAGCAGGGAGTCTAATTGATGTAGAGTTCACTTGAAGCTGGTAGTAAATAATACCAGTAGAAGAATACCACATGCACTTCAGAAGAGTTCATCCACCTGAAGCTAAGTATGTTCAGGCCAGGCCAGTACTTGGATAGGAGACCATCTAAGAAAAGCTTGGGTTGCTGCTGGAAGAGGTGTTGGTAAGGTCAGCTGGGGGTGCTTACCCTGTGGTCTGAATGTGGATCCCCATGCCCCAGTGCAGTAATGGGTACACTATGCTGTAAAAACAGTTGCACCATCCTTTGTATGAGAAATAAAACCAAGGTCTTGAAGTCTCTGAGGTCATAAAAGATCCCAGGGCAACCTTCGCAAAAACAGCAGGGTATATCCTGATGTCCAGGTTAAATTGCCTTCCATGGCACATAGTCATTCTGTCCCCCTAATCATCCTCTGTCTCTAATTGGCTATCTCTCACTCACCACTTCACCACCTAATAGCTAATGCGTGGTGAGCATACAGGCGCAAAAATGTCTGTGTTTTCATCATCTAGGTGGATGCTGCACATTAGTGGTGGCTGAAGTGGCTTCCCACTCATTAGGAAAAGCAGTCTGAGTAGTGAGAAAAGTGCTGTATAAATGTAAAGAACAATTATTATTATTTATTTTATGAACATCCTTGCTTCTTGTCTAATGAACTCATCAGTCTGTTTATCGTTAACAGTGAGTATCAGTTGTTGTATCACATTGGAAAAATAATTTTTCCCATCATTTGATAAAACACAATGCCTTCATTTTTAATTCATTCATTCTTCCATATTATGAACATGACCAATTTATGTCAGGTTTTTGAGGCGCCTATCCTGACTTCATCTGATGTTTGGCAAGGTTCAGACCTCAAAGTCAACTTAGGCATGGTCCTTATAAAGGGTAAATACCGAATCATAAATTTACCATATAGGAGTATATTTAGGATGAAACCAGAGTACCTAAAATATATGAAAGGAGAGGGCCCTTGAGTCAGCCTTGTGCTCCCATAAAATACCAAGAATAACAAAATCATGCAAGAACTGGTACATTATTTGACAAATGAAAAGAAAACAAAATGCAATAAGCAGACAAAATAACAACATCACATAGTTCTCTCAACATAGTTCTTGCCCCTTGTTTTCCAACTGGGATGTTTCATCCATTTGCTCATTACGATAGTGCCATGCAGTCCCATAATTTTTGCTCCAATCCTGCTTATGTGATTCTCTCAGGCTTTCCTGTAAGACTTCTTTCTGCTCTGTGCACACCTTGGTGGTACCTTAGTGAACAGTGCCAGGTTCTTTGGGCTGTACTAATGTGCAACTGTCCAAGACCCAGAAAAAAAGTAAAATATAAAAATAAGTATGTCAGGTTTAGTATAAATGAATTGCCTGCTTTAACATATACAAATAAACAAGTATTATTTTAAACTATATCATCTTATTAAGATGATCAACATTCCTAAACAACTATGCATGTTGTGCTGGTATAATCATCCAATGAAGTGGTCATGTAGAGTGGAAGTGGGGAATGAGTGGTTGGCAAGAAGTCACAAAATCCTAGAAAGCACTCAGTGAGATTTAGTTTTGGAGCAGAAATTGTAATTGTGAACAAATGAAGGACGAAAAAACAGAAAAAAACCTAAAACAACAAGAGAAACAAAAGAGTATTTTCTTTGTTAAACGAAGTACAGTGGTACCTCTGGTTACAACCATTAATTCATTCCAAAACTCTGGACACAACCCGATTTGGTCACAACATGAACATAATTTTCCCATAAGATTGTATGTAAATACAATTAATCTGTTCCAGCCCATACGAACTGTATGTAAATATTTGTTTTAAGATTTTTAAGCACAAAAATAGTTAATTATACCATAGAATGCATAGTGTAATAGTAAACTAAATGTAAAAACATTGAATAACACTGAGAGAATCTTGAACAGATAAAACTAACATTGCAAGAGTTCACGCTACACCCTTACGAACCGCTCGCTGTAAACAAGCACAGGGGAAAAAAATGAAAGTGTGAAAAATCCTTAATTTATACATAAACTAATTATAAACAACCAAGAAAACTAACCTTGCATGAGTCGAGTTCTGGCGTGAAGAAAGTGAAGAGGAAGCTGGGTGGAGAGGAGGTTACAGTTTTGAGGGAAAGTCCGGCTCCGTGAAGGAAGATTTCGATTTAGAAATCGATAGATTTCTAGTAGATTTCGACTTCTTGTACTCGGCGGCAAGATCGGTAACATGAATGCCACGCTCATACTTTTCAATGACTTCTTTATTTAATTGGATTTCAATTTTCTTTGAACCTTTCTTCTTACCAACACTACCACTCTTCACTTGCTTAGATGCCATGGTTGATTGCAAAATTAATGCAAAAGCACACAAAATAGAACACAAAGAGTTCACAGCGAATGCACGCACGTCTGACCGAGAACAATGTACAGGGAGAAACTGAACATGTGCAGAAATCATTGGCACCTACGAACCGGTGTTTTTGTTCACCACCAGAGTGTGTGGTCGTGTACAGATGCAAAAGTTTGGCGAACTTTTTGATCGTAACCCGATTTATACATGTTCAGAAAACGTTCATGACCAGAGGTTCCAATGTACGGGTAAACTCATCTTCTATAAATGGCTTAATGCACACTTGCATGAATGTGTCCAGAATGCTTACAGCATTATGAGAAACAAAACACCAAATGGTGAAGGTGACAATGCCATCAGCATATGAAAAATAATAAAAAACCCTGATACAGGAAAAGTGCTGCTCATTTTTATGTCTTGTTCTTTCCTTCTTCAATATTTCTATCAAGCCTTTTACATATGGTGTACATTTTTAATTTGTTTATCTCTCTCTCTCTCTGCGGCGGTGGGGGATGGAATAGCCGGCTGCTTGCTGCTTGTCTTAATCAGTACATTTAGAAGACAAAAGAGAGGTGAGAACGGTTTTAAGGTGGGCCGGATCTACGAGTTTTTTCGTAGACTCTGGTAATTCTAGTGTTAATTTGGGGTGGCAGTGCAGCTCTCTGAGTTCTTCTGTGTAGATTGGTCTATGAAACAAAACAATGATTACTAAGCCACACAATCAGGGTCGGACAATAGGCCAGTTATTAGGAATGAACCAACAACCTTACAACCTCAGTAGCAGACTGCACTCATACAACAGTGCCCATTCTCAAAACTGAAGCTGACATCAGGTGCTAAACTGTACCTTTTTTGAGTGCTTGGCAGCCACATATCTTAGACTGATACAGGTCTCACACGTTTTCTAATATAACATGTCTAGCACCACAGAATACTATTAGATTATGAAAGGATTATTGGAAATAAAAGAGACCAAGAAACTAAGATTGAACAATTAGGAAGAAGCATCTTGATAACTAGAGCCATCTTTTAACACATTAGCCTGCCAAATGAGACAAAAGAAACAGAAAAATTGCTGAAGGCCTTTGTTAAAGAGAATCTTAACAAATTAACCTGCACATGTTTAGCAAAAAGCCAGGTTAATATTAACAGACTATAACAGATAAACTATAAAAGCATAGCTTTAGGAATGCTCTGTATAAACAAAGCTAGCTCAGATTTATTTTCCTTTCCTGAAAAAGTTAACATTTTATTTGCTCGGACAACAATGAAGCACTGTAGGAGCCAGGAAACAAATTCACATAACAGAGCTAGAGTATTTCCAACACACAAAATGTAATAGTTTGTTACACAGACAAGGAGGAATTCCTATGGCCCACTGGGATTTCTCCAGTTCAGACTAATTATGTATAAGAGATTGTACAACTCACACAATGAAACAATGGTGAACAGGAAGTGCTAAACACACAGATGACGTAGGTTTTTTTTGTAAGGGAAAAAGAAAAGTGCAATCATTTATTTATCTGGTTGTTGATTGTCCCATTTATGATAGTTACCTATGTTTTTATGCTGCATGTCTCCCTGGCTCTCTGATGTGAATTATTTTGACAGGACCACAATTAGGATCATATTACAGGACAAAATATCAGTCTGTCTCTATTGTAACATATAAGGAAAAAACAAGGGATTTAAAATTCCTAATTGTTGTACAGTTCACGGTGTGCAGCCTTGTCAGTCAACAAGTATATTACCAGGATATTCTTTTTCAGCTTCACTCACTAAAGTAATGATGTAACAAATGAGTGACACTCTATATTGGGCATTGTGCTGGCGCAGTAAGTAGTGCTGATCCCTCATAGTTGCAGGACATCGAGTTTGTAACATGGCTCTGCCACTGCTTAAGTGGAGTTTCTTCTTTTAGGACTCAGCCGGTCAACCTCCATCACTGTGTATTAATCCACCAGTCTTCACCTTCCTTTTATTCCACATGTCCAAACCCTTTCAGATTGTCTCTGTTCCTCTGACAAAACTGGCTAAAACAGAAGTAATAATAATTAATATTTCTGATATTAAAATCAAGATCTAATTAAAATGTCTGCCCAATCACCACACATGGAGTGGTTGTGGACTTTAACTGTGGCGCAGTGGTAGTGCTGCTCCTTTGCAGTAAGGAGAATGTGGAAGATTGTGGGTTCGCTTCCCGGTTCCTCCCTGTGTGGATAGCGCTTTGAGTACTGAGAAAAGTGCTCTATAAATGTAATTAATTATTATTATTACTACACATGTAGTCTGCTCATGCATAGTTTGATTGTTACTTTTACTGCAAATTCAGCAAAAGAGGACAACAGAATGAAATGGTTCAGGGTGGGAGAATGGAGTGGCCCACCAGAAATTGTGAAATAGCTACTCGATTGGTGATCACTGACAAAAACTCTTCTATGCAAATAATGTATTTTTGCACACAAAACAGCATCTGTACTTTTGGATTTCTTTTGACAATAACTGTCCTAAGCTGACAATAACAGTATATATATCCATCAATCCATTTTCCAACCCGCTAATTCCAAACATAGGGTCACGGGGTCTGCTGAAGCTAATCCCAGCCAACACAGGGCACAAGGCAGGAACCAATCCCGGGCAGGGTGCCAACCCACCGCAGGACAATATATATTATATATATATATATATATACATACTGTATATATATATATATATATATATATATATATATATATATATATATATATATATATATATATATATATATATATATATATATATATATATATATGTATGTATATATATATATATATATATTGTATGCATTTCATCTAGTACACTACAGATTTTAGCTACAACACAGAGGGCTGCCATCTTCAGAAATTCTCTGATGACTCTGCAATAGTGAGAAGTATAAGGCATGGTGATAATATGGATTACAGGAGAGTAGTGGGACAGTTTTGTTGACACCAGTAAATCTGAAAAACTGGTGGTGGATGTGAGAAGAACACAATCTCCAGGTACTCCCCTGTCTATTATGGGTGTGGAAGTGGAGATTGCTCAGGACTACAAATACCTGAGGATGTATATGAACAGTAAGTTAGACCGGTCAAAGAACTCACTGGCCATATACAGTATAAGAATGGTCAAAGTAGACTGTATTTCCTATGCAGACTCAGATCATTTACAGTCTGTAATACTATGCTGAGGATATTCTATGACTGTGTGGCTGCCAGTGCCATTTTTTTCACTGTGGCGTGCTGGGAAGGCAGCATGAAGGTGGCGGACATTAAGAGGCTTAACAAACTGATTCAGAAAGCTGGCACTGTGGTAGGACAGAATTTGGTCAGCTTGGAAACTGTGTCAGATCAGAGAATGTTGTCTAGACTTCAGTCTATTGTTGAAAATGCTAATCACCCACTTCATAGTGTTGTGGTTGGACAGAGGAGTGGTTTTAACATCACTAACTGACTATCATTTAACTGACTAGCATAAAATGCTCCAGCGAACGTCACTGAAAATCCTTCCTCCACACAGCCATCAGACTCTATAACTCCTCTTCCGGTCACTCCTCCACACAATAAGCTGTTCAACTATCCTTAATGGATCTCCAAGAACATTTTTAACTACTTAAAAGTGCAATAACTTGTTTGTTGCTTCTAATGTGAGTAGTTTTTTTTGGTGTTCAGAATGTACAATACTTTACTAATATGTGCAATAGTATTATGTGACATATTTCCAGCTCAGCGTGCTATTACTGTTTAGTAACTATTACTGTTTAGTAAGCTAGGGATTTTGTAAGAGACTCAGATGTATATTATCTATTATATTTAATTCACTGCATACCTGTAGAGCATAGCGAATGAGGATTTATTGTAGTTTACTTTTATAGTTATATTCTATTTTACTTTAAATGCCTATTTTTTATATTTGCTGTTCATGTTACTTGTGCCTTTGTCTATCTGCACAGTTGTAACATAAGTAATTTCATTTTGGGATTAAAAATAGAATTACTAAAGCCAACGAAAAAAACTCGTACAGTAAACCCAGCCCAACTTAAATCCCTTTGCACCTCTCCATCAGCGACTTTTGTCTTGTAAATGTGTCAATTAACACAAGCAACAAGCAGCCTGCTATACCACCCCCCCCCCCCCCCAAACCCCCCCCCCACCTCTGCAGAAAGGGCAAAAAGTTCTCCTAGCTCAAGCCTTGATTATCTTGGAGTGAAGTGCGGGAGTTTTACAGGGGAAAAAATGTATTGTTGTTTAGACTTCAGGCTTCACACATTATATAGTTCATGTCTACATTTTGTCATTTATTACTAAAACATGAAAAATGTGTCTGTTTTAACAAAGTGTTTACATAGATTGTTGTAGAAACAGAACACACATGAAATGCATGTGTTACAAATAACAATATATTATCTCCCTATGCAACTCTAGGTACATGACTCCCAGATAATCAAGGTTTGAGCTGGGAGAACTTTTTGCCCTTTCTGAGATGGTGGGGGGATGGAATAGTAGGCTGCTTGCTGCTTGCCTTGATCGACACAGTTACAAGAAAAAAGACACTGACGGAGATGTGAGAAGGGATTTAAGGTGGGCTGGGTTTACAAGTTTATTCGTAGGCTTTGGTAATTCTAGTGTTAATAAAGTTTTCTGATTCTGTTTCCGATATATATCTTCGAACTTCAGATCACTGAGGAACAAAACAGACAAACTTAATCTTCTTCTCACAAGTAAGGATTACTTTTTCTCTTCAGTGTATTGCTTTGCGTAGACATGGCTTACGGCATCAGTTCCTGACTCCGCATTAGAACTGCTGGGGTTTCTGGTTTACAGAGCAGATAGAGATGCTGATTGCTGTAACAATTCAAAAGGTGGTGGAGTCTGCTTGTATTTTAATAAAAATTGGTGAAGTAATGTTTCCATATTATCGAAGCACTGCTCCAGAAATCTGGAACTATTCAGTATTAACTATAAGACATTTTATTCACCTAGACAATTTTCTTCAATAATTCTTGTTGGAGTTTACATTTCGCCTGAGGTGAACGTGAATGAAGCACAGCAGCAGTTGCCAGATTACACCACTAGTTTGGAGAACAGTCATGCAAACTCCTTGAAAATAGTGATAGCAGATTTTAATAATGCAAATGTAACCATCAAGCTTCCTAGATATAAACAGCTAGTTAAATGCCCCAACTGAGTCAGGAAGACTTTGATCAATGCCACCATGCTATAAAGGATGCATACCGGGCTTTAATTCTGACCATGTTATGGTACAGCTGCTACCCATTTATAAACAAAGGCTAAATTTAGCTAAACCAGTAAGGAAATCTATATGTTCATGGACTGATGAGTCAGTTGAATCATTACAAGACTGTTTGGACTGGACTGATTAGGACATATTTAAAAATGCTTGTGAAATTACTCATGAGCTGACTGACAGGTTATATCAGCTTCAGTGAAGTGGTTTGCATTCCCAACAAAACTATTGTGATTTACAACAATGGAAAGTCGTGGTTCACCAAAGAACTAAGAAATCAACATCAGGTAAAAGAAAAAGCCCATAAAACTGCTGATAAGGACGCCTGCAAACAGGCCAGGAATAGGCTAAACAATGTAATCAGATATGCTAAATGGAAACACAAAAATAAACTGGAGCTTCAGTGTTCAGCAAACAATAGTTCCTCTGTAAGGAGTACTAGGGTGTTGTACCATGTTAGCTATTATGAATGTTGTGAGAAGATAAGCAAAATTACACCTTTTATTGGCTAACTAAAAAGATTACAATATGTAAGCTTTCGAGGCAACTCAGGCCCCTTCTTCAGGCAAGATGTAATACAGAAAAATTAACCTTAGCCTGAAGAGGTCTATTAATTTTTTACATTTAGGATGTCTCACTTAAAGGTTTTCCAATGTTGTTATTTGTACGAGTATGTATATAAACACAGGTAACTCCAGTTTCTGTATTACATCTTGCCTGAAGAAGGGGCCTGAGTTGTCTCAAAAGCTTGCATATTGTAATCTTTTTAGTTAGCCAATAAAAGGTGTCATTTTGCTTGACTCCTTTGTATGGAGATTATGGAGAAATTACATAAAGACATTTCTCAGTGTTTACTCAGATTCATCCCTACATGATTAACATTTATGGCAGATGTGAACAACAAGGTGCTGAGTATCTACAATTACTCTGCTCCTGTAGTTCTGAAGTGGTTTTAACGCCAGCCACTTTTTCACAAAAGCCTCAACCCTCTTCTTCTTCTTCTCTCATGGAATATGATGTCTAGAAGCTGTTTGCAACACAGAACTGCAAAAAGTCAGTCAGTCCCGATTCTGTCTTACCTGTAACAATCAAACACTGTGCTAGGCAGCTCGCTCCTTTCTTCACAGCCATCTTTATCCAGTCTCTTGCACAATGTACCATACCAGATTGTTTTAAATCCGGGCTATTCAATTACAAATTCAGTTGGGCCAGATTGTCAAACCAAGAAGGTTAGCTGGGCCAGTCATTTTAGCGGCAAAGCAGCTCGTAATGACAAATTTTAAAACCAACACAAACAAATTTATTGAAAAACATAAGGTTTATTCGTTGTTTCTCTTTTAACTTTGGTCAGTTTGCAGAGCAAAAGGTGCATACAAAAAGAGCTGAATTAACAGAATCTGAGGTAGCCCCTATTTTTTCCACTTACAAAAGAAAAAAAACTGACCTAGGCTACATATCTGACCTATCTGATCACAAAGTGCATAAAACAAAATAGTGCACAGTAGTAGGCTATTAGAAATAACATTGTTTCCTTTTGAAACAAAATAAACAACTTGCACACATTTGACCCAGGAACATCTCAAAGTGCATAAAATAAAAAGTGCACAGTATTCACAACTATAACAACACTGAGGGAACATATTTTAAATCACCATGTGTGATTAGGCATGCCTCTGTTACGCATCCCACATTATATTGATGTATTGTAGGCTACAGTTACCCTGCTGACTTAGTGGGAGAAGTGACATTTTTTGTTTTGAACGAGAGCAGTGACTTTAGGCTCGTAAGTTGTCAATGCAATTCGAAGGCATTGGTGGAGAGTATGGTCAGTCAGGGAGCAACGAGAGTTGCTTTTTATGGAGTTCATGTGTGAAAAACTTGACTCACATGTATATGTTGATCCAAACATACTGAACATGACGATCGCTACTTTCTTAATGTTAGGGAACTGATGTGCGTTGACATCAGTCCAAAACATTGCAGGCCCGTTAGTGGAAAGCTCCTGTGCCATGGTTACAGATGACTGCATGTCAACAAGTTCGAGTGTGAATTTCCCCTCGTCAATGGAAGGGACCAGTTTCTTAGCTCTGGCGGATAAGTCCCCTTCTATTGCAACAGTGAACGGGTCTCTGACAAAAACGGCCAACTCTGTGGGCAGATCAAGTCCATCCAATCGACCAGCAAAGTTATTTTTCAACATCGCAATGAAATCTGTCATCACATCCGTGATTTGTGCGGGGGATGAGATGCATTTGCGGAGTGTCGGAAAATGCAGCATTCGGCCTGTGCTCAAATCATTTGCGAAAAGGTCCAGTTTAACTTGGAATGCGCGCATCTGTTCCACAAGGTCGATGACAGTTTTGTCTCTGCCTTGTAGTCCCAAATTGAGATCGTTCAGGTGTTTGAATATGTCGCTCAGAAAGCAGGCATCGGCCATGAAGTTGTCGTCCAGTATGCGACTCAAGTGCGTTTCTGCCTTTTTTTGCTTGCTGCCGCGGAGGAAAGTTATGATCTCTTCTCTGAGACCGCAGAAATGCTCCAGTGCTTTGCCTTTGGACAGCCACCTCACGTCATTATACAAAAGGTCGTGGTGCTCAGCAGACATTTCTGACAGCAGCATGCGGAATAAGCGGTGTTGGAGGCTTGATGTGGAGCGAATAAAATTAATTATAGCCATAATGCTGTCCATTGTCGTTTTGAGCGCCCCGCTTAGTTTTGCGCACAACACCGCCTGATGCACAATGCAGTGTAAGGAGATCAACTGAGGTGCAACAGCGGACCAACGTGCTGCCAAACCATTCACTTTCCCTGTCATGGACGGAGCCCCATCTGTCACAAGCATGCACACACGCTTCATATCCAGACCACTGTCTTTAAAAAAGGTGGAAATTTTCCCAAAGACTATATCGCCAGTTGTGTGTCCTTCTAACGGCAGTAGGCCGAGCAGCTCCTCTCGGAAGCATTTGCCATCAAAAAAAACGGACATATATGCACAACTGAACAGTATCAGTTTTGTCTGTGGACTCATCTACTGCTATAGACATAGTATCAGCTTTCATCAGGTCTCCTAACAGCGTTTCATACACATCTGCAGCAAGAATTTCAACCCTACGAATGTTTGAAGTATCTGACAGGGGTACGTTTTTTATAGCAGATACCACGCTCATTTTAATTTTATCGTCATTTATCACCTCATCCACGACAGCCAGCATACAGTCCTTCACGGTTTCAGAGTTTGTGAATGGCCTTTTCTTTTTTGCCAGTATCCAGGAAACACGAAGGGACGCTGCAGTAGCTCTCTCTTGGGCTGTGAATGACCGCACCATGGTAGTACTACTCCGGTTGTAAGATGCAATCAAACTCTGCACTTTTGCAGCCCTCTCTTGAGATCCCTCTGGAAAATTGGTGCGAAAAGTGTGGTGTTTCTCAACATGATGCCTCCACACATTGTAATCTTTAAATACTCCAACGCACTCATTACAAATTAAACACATCGGTTTGGCGTTTGGATGTGGCGGTAAAATAAACAAGTATTTGTCAGTTCAGGCAGGGTTAAACTTACGGCTTTCATTGGCAATTTTACGTTTCAGTGTTGAGAAAGACATATTGATAGTAATCTAAGCTACTACCGGCACGCTCTGCATTGTTTGCGTGTTGCAGGCTACGTAATTTACGTAGGAATGCGCGTTTTTGGCGGGACCATAGACATAATAAATACTTTATATTTATATTAATATACTATATATTTATATTAATATAATATATATAAATTTATATTAAATTATATTAAATAACAATTTATGAATTATATATATTAATTTATTATCTATGGGCGGAACCACGGGCTGGGCCACTCGGAGGTTGATTCTGGGCCGCATGTGGCCCGCGGGCCGCCAATTGAATAGCCCTGCCGTACCACATCAACTGGCTCCATTCAATGTGGAGGAGCAGTGGCTGTACTTAGAGATCCTTCCGAAAGTCTGCGAGCCTCACCCTATCTCTAAGGCTGAGCCCAAACATCCTGCAAAGGAAAACGTATTTCTGCTTCTTGTATCTGTTATCTAGTTATTTCAGTCACTACCCACACCTCGTGACCACAGGTGAGGGTAGGAAGGTAGATAGACCAGTAAATTGAGATCTTTGCATTTCAACTCAGCTACCTCTTCACCATGACTAACCAGTTCAATGTCTACATGAATGTGGACGCAGCTCTGATCCACCTGTCTATCTCCTGTTCCTTCTTCTCTCACTCAAGATACTTAAACTCCTCCGCTTGAGGCAGCACCTCATCCCCACACTGGAGTGGTCACTCCGGCGCTTTCTGGCTGAGAACCATGGCCTTATACGTAGAGGTGCTGATCCTCATCCGGGCGGCTTCACACTTGGCTGCAAACCTCCAAAATGCCTAAAGTCAGAGCCCAATGAAGCCAAGCAGAACCACATCATTCACAAAAAGCAGAGATGCGATCATAGGCTAGAAACCCAAAATCATACATCACAAAACCGTCTACAATGTTCTGCCTTCATCAACCACATCTTTAAGCTCACAGAACATATAACTGATGTTCAGGTTGTACAAACCTTTAATATCAATGACAGAAAATTCCCACTAGAAGACATAATACATACGAGGGTTGTCTGGGTTCCGCGCGGAATCACTCAAAATAAGTAGCCAAGGATTTTTTTTTGTATTTTTCTCATGTACTTCAATCCTTTTTAAACTTTTTCCAAGTATTCACCACCAACATCAATGCACTTTTGGGCACGCCACAAAACACTCACGAAAGGCTGTCTTTGGGAGGTTGTCCAGCTGTTCTTTGACAGCTGCAATCAGTTCTTCTTGAGTTTCGAAGTTGTGGCCTCACAGGGGTTCTGTCACCTTCGGGAAGAGCCAAAAGTCACATGGTGCAAGATCAGGCGAGTAGGGTGGCGGGTTCAAAACGTTGACACCACTGTCTGCAATGAAATGCTTCGTCGCATTAGCCGTGTGGGCTGGCGCATTGTCATGATGCAAAAAGTGCCGTCGCAAGTTCTTGGACCGGCCTCTAGCAATCGCAGAAAAAACGTCAGGCAGGCACTGAGTGGTGTACCACTCAGAGGTCACAGTTTTCCTCTCCATCAGCGGAATTGACGTGACAATGCCATCGATGTTGAAAAAGATGGCAAACATGGTGCGTTTCACCGAGCGGATTAAACCATCAGAAAAGTCGTAAAAAATCATCACTTGAAAGTCACGCACGCACGGAGTCGGGAGCTTTGCCGCTAGCGCCGGCTGCGCACTCTCAGTTCGTTTGCTTCTCTTGTTCATTCTGAAGGAAGAGAGGGAGCAAAACATCTGAACAAAAACATGCAACCACTTGAATAATCCCTCTACACAGCAGAACAGGTTTCAACAGGCTGACACTCGACAAACGATAAAATTCCGCGTGGAACCCAGACAACCCTCGTACTACTCCTAGAAAGTCCATGTACATTTCACCTTTGCCACCAGTGTTGAGTCTGTTTGTTCATCCACGTTCAATACTACATTACTGATATTTTACTTTATACTTTAGGCATCATCATCCAGGATCACAACACAGCTGTAAGAAAGTTCAACCTGCAGCTTGCCTTCCATACTCCTGTGTCTCTTTAGAAAGCACTGAGCAGGCAATGAACTGAGGAAGTTTCTTCCATCTCACACACTTCAAATATCTAGCCATCTCTTACATACTTTCTGAACCTTAACTTGAAAAAAACATCTTGGCCATTTATTTCAGTTTCTATTACAGCTTTTTATTTCAGTTTCTTCTTCTTCAATTTCACCTCACTTTTTGCTATCACTGTAAGGTCACAAGGATCAAAAAACTCCTATGGCATTCCTTAATGTGACTCTCTGGTCATGACCTTCATCACAAAGACACCTGATGAAGTTCCATCTTCACATCAAAACGTTTGCTGCTCATACCTAACCATTCATACACAGTTTACTTTCTCAGTGTCCACCCCTCTACTACTTGTGGTACCCTGTATAATGCTTTCCCAGTTCTTTACAGGTGCAATGTGTTTTCTGTCCTATTACCTGATGCTTTTCCTATATTCTCACGACATGATCTTTTATTTATTTATTTTGTATTTCATTGACCTTTACCTTACACCTGCAACTTTTTCTAATAATTTTTAAACAATCTGATTTAAAAAATTGAACACTCAAAAAGAACTGATTTCCAATTTCTTATTCTTTTCAAGCAAAACTATTTTTTTTCTACTTTACTGTTACTTTTTGCTGTATTCTTCTTTAATTCCATTTAAGAATGAACATTGACACTATGAGTGCCACGGAAGACAGACAGGAATCCTGGCTGGGCAACGACATGACCTTTGGTCAAAATGGAAGATGCCAGGGGATGGACAAGCAGAAGCTAGAGGACAGGAGTAGTCTGATCCCTCATACGTAAGGTGGAAGTGGTCTACTGGAGGTGTCTTGGCTTCGATACCCGAAGGGGTTCATGTGAACTAGAGTCTGGAAGTACCACCCTTTTGAGGTCCCAGGTTGCAAGAGGGTGATTTAAGGGGGGGACTACCCCGGTTCCCAAACAACTCATAAGTATTACCCAGAAGTCATGCCAAGTCACCAGAAGCCATTCTGGGTCCAGTATAAAAGGAGCCCACTGCCTTACCTTGGGAAGTCAGAGTCTGGAAGCAGCAGGTAACACTCAACTGGAGGTAGAAGGAGAGGATTGTAAAAAAAAAGTGCTTGGTAGATTTTTTTAAACTGTGACTATGTTGGACATTATTGACTCTAGGGTTTGGGCTCAGTGGCACCCTCTACTGGTTACAACACATTTAGATAAACTTCTATGGAAACTACATAATTATGTCATTCAGATCCACTGCTGTTCTTAATATTTTTTGGAAACTTAATACATGACTTTGTATCCTTAAGATATGCATCCAGTGTTAAAAATGATAGATGGAGTCATCAGATATTTAAGGCTTAATATGTCATGTATATGTAATGTGATGTGTGGTGTTGTGCAGCTATATTAGAAGCAACTATTCAGAAAACAGGAAGCTATCTAAGTTAAAATAAGCAAGCGTAGCCTTATCTTATTTTATATTCTGTAGAGGTGAAAGAATATTGAGACAATGAACAAAACGTTGTCATGCTGATCTATATAAAGCTTCATCCAAATTGGACCTCACCTGCTTTTTTGAACCCATGGTTGATGCCTGGTTTGTCTGAGTGACAGGAGAAAACTGACAACACCATTGAAGGATGGATTTATTACCAAGTGACCAGCAGTAGAAAACAAGTTAAGGTTACTAAGCCCTCTTATGTAACAATTGCAAACCAAAAAAAACAGTTGACAGTGAGAACGTATCACAATTTGATTACAAAGACATGAAACAAAAAATACTGATATAAAAAGACAAGAATACTTAAACAAGAAGAAGCACATGGAACTTAAAATTGAAAGTGTAATTAACTGAGCAATGAATGAAAGTTACGAGTTCACTTAAGCCTGAAAAATATCGGGTAACACATAACGTAATGGGAGGTGAGGCTAAAGATAAACAGAGTGGGACAGATGTTACAGAAGGTGTAGTAAGGATAAGGCACAGTTGAGACCGAGAGCTGCCCATAGGTTTACACTTGCAAACTGCATTGTATCAAAAACATATCAAAAACAGCAAACCTGAATAACATATGACTCAGGCACAACAATTCAGAGCAAAGTCATTGACGGTGAAATTCTATCCTTGTTTTCCAGTATCATAAAGCTCACGCTGCAGTTGCAGAAGACAGCAGATTCATGAATGAACAAATGCATGAAATAGATCATTTGTAAAATTAAGAGTGAAAATATAAGCCAAGTTACATGCTATTTTTACAAACATTCAATGTGCTCAAATAAATGAGCAAGTTTTGCAAAATATAAGTGCCGGAGAGTTGTGATTTTGATGGTGAAATTTTGGTTCTCCTACATTTAAAGCCTACAGAGTCAAAACCAATAACAACCCTAAATACAATTAAGATTTTTACATTTTATTAGAAGAATCGATTTTGCCATTGCTCACTTTGTGACTCTAAATTGGATAAACAATCATAGAATGGACACTACATTAGAAAATCTACAAGATTATTTGACATGAAATCACACATTTTCTTGGGGATTTTAGCTACTTTTCATTATTCTCCTTATGGAAAAGCTGCTAAAATCAAAATCTGATTTTCAATAATATTTGATGGCATGTGACAGGACAGTCAAAGAGAAACTGCAAATTGCTAGGAGGATTCAGATGATAACAGAATAACATGCCCAGTGGGAACATCTAATAATGTTTTGAATCTCTCCGGCATGAAATGACACTGGCTGTGGGCTGGAGGCATGTATGTACTTGCACAGGTATAAAACACAACCATGCGCCTCAAAGGTGAATTTAATATCGCAGTCTGTCATAGATTATGCAGCAAAGACTGAATTCAAAAACAAGCAAATGAGCAAGAGATTTCTTGTGGGAGAAAATATTTTGATTAGGAGTATTTCAGATGTCAGGGTACTTACAATTTGAAGTAAATGGAGAAATACCTTAGCTAATCTGCCAAATTACTTTTATAAGCCATTTTCTAAACAGGGAAATGCATATACTGTAGGACTGAAGCCAGGAAACACTTCTTTATGCAGAGAGATGTAGGAATCCACAGCAAGCTATTGAGCCAATTAGTTGAGGCAAAAACCTTGACAAGCTTAACACTAGAATTACCAGAGCCTACGTAAAAACTCGTAGATCCGGCCCACCTTAAATCGCTTCTTAAAACCGTTCTCACCTCTCCGCCAGCGTCTTTTGTCATCTAAACGTACTGATAATGACAAGCTGCCAGCAGCCGGCTATTCCATCCCCCCAACGACTTAGAACGTAAACGAGCTTTTCCCAGCTCATGCCTTGATTGATTATCTGGGAGTGAAGTGGAGTTTTAGAGTAGAAATAATAGATTGTTATTTGGAACACACGCATTTCATATGTGTTGCATTTCTACAGTAATCTGTATATACACATTGTTAAAACAGAAACGTTTAACAATATTCTAGTAGCAAATGACAAAATGTAGGCATAAACTATATAATGTATGAAGCCTGAAGTCCAAATATCAAAGAAACACTTTCACAAAAGGTACAAAAAAAAAGCCACCGCCAAAAAAAGCCGCCTTAGTGTGCAACATTGACACACATGAGTTATCACTGCTTCCATGGCGCAACAGTATCAGTCGCTGACTGGGAATCCGAAGGTTATGAGTTCGATCCTGCACGACTTCCTTTTGAGAAGTGTTCTTATTTTCACTATTTTAGAATAAAAAGATACATTTGATTTCAGTCTGTAACAGCCGGTGTAATTTATGATATTTGTAAAGGTTAGCTTTATTTATTTTTTAAATTCACTTTTCATTGTCTCAGTCGCGTTCAGGATCCTTCCCTACCGCCCCCCACCTGACACTGCTGTTTTCACATAAAGACGCGCTATAGTTCTGCAGTGTATCACGATACATACGACCGCATGTTTTTTTCCCCCGATATTGCCAGTCCCCACGTGTTGCTGTATGCTGTTTCTTTTGTACTCCAGGACATGCAGAGGAAAGCATAGTAAAGAGCAGTAACTTCAGCGCTATATGCAATCATCAGACACTCCCCATCTGATGCTGTTTTCACATAAAGACGCACTAAAGCTCTGCAGTGTACTTGTGACTGCATTGTCGTACCAATGCTTGTGAACTGAAGTGTCTGCATGCACTTTTCGTGGCATTATACGTGTATTTTTTGAGCATGCCCATGTAGCTCAAACACAGGAACATATGTTGATGTAAAAGTATAACAAAACAAGTGCACTTTTATTCAAGACTATAACCGAAGAAAAAAGAAAGCAAGTTACAGTAGGCGGTTGATATGACAGCTTGCGTGGTGCAATACTAAGAACTGCTGATTTCCATTCTGTGCTATATAACTGTTAACATTTGAATCTGATGATTGCATATAGCGCTGTCTTATTCAGTGTGCACAAGAACATGCAGGTGGCCAGTTGCTGAGTGCTACAACGCACATTTTAAAAAAAGAAAGAGACAAATATATGTGACGTTTTCAAGAAATCATGTTATGACGCGAATAGTACCAATCAGAAAACATCGTCGAAGTAATGCAATATTATTTGAAAACGAACAGCGTCAGATCGGGTGTGAAGTTGCGCTGTTTGAGTCAGATCAGAAGCTGAATAAGCTGAAAAAGCTCCTGTTCTGACTCTAAGTAAAAAAGCATGAATTAATCAACAGAAATAACCGCGATTGACATTTTAAAGTTAACGATTTACAGTGCATACCAATTTATAAATTCAATGTCCGTTTGAGGAAAAAAAAAAAAACCACTTTCTTCAAAGCTGAGAATCGAACTCACGTCTATATAGCACGGTAGGATAGCTGTGCTCCAAGTCAACAAACCATAGCGTTAAGCCACGGAAGCTGTTGTATCATCCTTGAACCTTTTGTGAAAGTGTTTATTTGATGTTTGGACTTCAGGCTTCACAGATTCTATAGTTTATGCCTATATTTTGTAACATTTATTACTAAAATATGAAAAAGTTTCTGTTTTAGCAATGTGTTTACACAGATTACTGTAGAAACGGAACACGCATGAAATGCATGTATTCCAAACAGCGATCTATTATTTCCATTCTAAAACTCCAGCAGTTCAGTCACTCCCAGATAATCAAACAAGGCATGAGCTGGGAAAACTTAGTGAACGTTCTGCGATGGTGGGGGATGGAATAGCCGGCTGCTCGCTGCTCCTCTTAATCGGCACATTTAGAAGACAAAAGAGAGGTGAGAACGGTTTTAAGGTGGGCCGGATCTACGAGTTTTTTTCATAGACTCTGGTAATTCTAGTGTTAAGGAAGTATCTGGATGAGATAATGGGACAGCTTAGATATTAGCTAAAAAACAGGCTTGAAGGACTGAATGCCCCCCCCCCCCCTGTTTGCCAAATTTTTTATGTTCTTATATTCAGGTATCTAGACCTTTATTCTGTATTTTGTGTACACCATTTCCTTTGCAATAACCTTTTCATCTGTGTTGATGAAAGATGCCTATAAAAGATATCATTTTGCTTAACTTCTTACCTTCATCCATGACACTCAATTCATTAGGTCCTAGTATCTGACCCTCTTCGTCTTTAGCGCCCTGCCATCTTGTAGTATTAAGGGACCAGCTTCACTATGATACCCTGCTTAGATGTTTCTGACAGTCTGGTGTTATTATGGTCATTACAATTTTAATCAGGATGTCACTTGAATTCAAGGTCATCTTTCACCTCCACTCATATGCTAAGAGGCTGTGATTATGGTAACTCCTTATTTCTGACAAGTGGAATGTGAGCAATGAAAAATGTGATCATACTTAACAACATTTGATCACAGAACCATAGGCAAGGACTTTCGGAAATGAGGTAAATATGAACTTCAGAATTTCTCATTTATGGAAGTAGAGAAAAGCCAAGCAAAATGACACCTTTTATTGGCTAACTAAAAAGATTACAATATGCAAGCTTTCGAGGCAACTCAGGCCCCTTCTTCAGGCAAGATGTAACCTGAAGAAGGGACCTGAGTTGCCTCGAAAGCTTGCATATTGTAATCTTTTTAGTTAGCCAATAAAAGGTGTCATTTTGCTTGGCTTTTCTCTACATTCATAATGGCTAACACGGTACAACACCCTAGTACTTCATTTATGGAAGGAAAGACATGATGGCGAATTGTGCCTACACTGAAAAGTTTAGATGGGCACAGTAAACTGCTTGGATCATAAACTTAGTGCAGGGACACACCACTCTCCAAAGCACAAACTAGCAATTTTTGTTATTCACCTGTTCTGGGCTTGTCCATTCTCTTTGCTAATAAATTCCAGATATCTTACTGTAACTGTCCTGTTTTCCCACTGCCTGTAGTTCTTTATGGACAAGCCTGCATCAGTCCTTGTATCTTCCTTTAGTCAAGCATATTGATAAAAGATTCCAAGACCTGCTAGTTTAGGAGTAACAGCTTTGCCCCACTGCTACTATAATACTACTTTTGATGTCAGTCCTTGTCTAGTTGGTCAGTCACATTCAGTTGCTTAGTTCTGAATTTCTTTTTAATTAATTACTTAACTGTTACTTGAACTTTTCAGAAAATAATGTATTTACAAAACACATACTCTTTTACTTTCATTGAAGACAGCATGGCCAAGCAGAATTGGACAGGACAGTACAAAATTACAAGTTCAGTCCTCGCAGCTCTTTCGCAGTGTAAGTATGACCAAATGTCCTGCCATTTCTCCACATGTGTATAGATACTCTCTTCTACTGGGTGATTCAGGAACTGAGCAAATGCAAGTGATGATAAAAAGAATAAATTCCTAGAACAGAATGACTAGTTTAGGTAGAGACTAAAGAAGACTATACACATGTGATCATGCTGAATGTCTTCTGTCAGCTATCAGGGTGGTTGTAAGTGATGTGATGTTTAGTTGAAGCTTGTAAAAAACTTAAATGTAAAATTAAAAACATATGTGTCATTATTTTTAGGCTGTTGGCTGGGATTGGCTCCAGCAGACCCCCGTGACCCTGTGTTCAGATTCAGCGAGTTGGAAAATGGATGGGTGGATGTTTAGAATCTGTTTATTCAAATGCAGATTCTTTACATGCATCATCAGTTATAAAGCTGGGACCAGCCCCTGACAGCACACCAGTTCATAGCAGGACAAAAAGAAACATGCATCTTCAGACAGCTTATCAGCCTTAGTAATACACGCTGTCTCTAAAAATGCCAAATTCGAGTCGCCAGTTAATCCAGATCACTAAGAAAGTTTACTGACAAGTATAGTAACTCACATATTCCTACAGGCAGGCACACGTTTGCCAGAGATTGCCACTGGAACTGTATATGAAGAATATAAATGTCCAAAATACTACATTATTTATATTTTTAAAACAAAGCAACGAAACAAGGACAAAATAATGCACACAGATATGCACTATGATGCAAGACCAGAAGAAAGCAAAAATGGTAATAACCTTCAATGGGATGATGTCTAACAGTTACTAGAGAGCATCTCTCCTTCACAGGGCCATAACTGTGTCTTGTGAAAAATTACACTGTAAAGAACTCCTATTACACAAAATGTAACCGAATGAAGGCTAACAAGCGCACAAAGCACAATGAGTACATCAAAGTTAGGAGAGTTTGATGTCCAAGAAAAGACTAAAAATAACTCATTTCTAAGTATGTGATTAAGGTTCTTCTATTATTGGATGAGGGCACTTGAAAGTGCAATTGAACATGATCTGTCTGTTAGTATGGGTTAATCCTTTGACACATACTGAACGAAGACTACCATAAAAGCAATTTCACAAATGATTATGAGGAAAGTTTATGATAGAACAATTGCGGTCATTTTAACAATCTGTAACATATTGTACCTTAGTACCTCATAATGAATGCATTGAATGCAGAGAAGTTTACTGCACTTCTATAGACATTTTTTCCTCATAGTCTACAAAGAGCATAATGTAATTCTGTAATTAATTATAATGAAGTGTACCTTCACAAAGCAGCTACATATTGCTTGCATTGAATAGTATAAATGAAGCTTCCATCCATTATTTTAACTTTCTTTTACCAATGAAGGATTGCAGAAAGGTGTCTATCCAAGCACCACTGGGCAAAAGAATCAGTCGTAGATGAGACCTCAGTCCACTGCAGTGCACGCTCCCAAAATTAATCACATCAGGTTAATTTAAAGTCACTGATGAAATTAATATGGAGGTCTCTGGGATGAAACCAGAGTACCAAGAGTGAAACCAAATGGATATAATAAAGAGCAATTTCCCTCCTCAATAGTTAAAAGTAGGAAGTTGAATTCTAGTCTGCGGAGCTGTGATCCTGAAGCATTAACCACTGGAGCACAATGCTGCTCATATAATGTATACATACTGTATAACAAGAAAACCACATTCTTAATTTTATTATCATTTGCTGAAAAAATGTGGTAACTTATAAATCCTCATCTATGAATAAAGTGATCAATCTTTACTCCATATCATGTCTTTTTCAGGCAATATCATCCCATTGAGCTTAACAATGGCAGAGGGATAAAGTTGAAATATTAAAGGAAATAAGCAAAATACTGTTTTTAAACTTAATACCAAGCTTACCCAAATTAATAAAACTTAATGCAGTAGAAGCAAAAATGTTAACAACTTTAAAAAAGTATCTGGATAAGGTATTGGGGCACATATTGCACCTACTAGCTAACCAAATGAACTTGTTGGACTGAATGATCTCCTCTCATTTGTCAAACTTCTTATATTATGTTCGTAAAGTGGAAGACCATAGGTTTATAGGTTTATAATTTCGTTATCATTAGGTGTCCAGAATACAGCGAAATTTTTACTCTTAAGCGCTATTCAACTGGCAGCACAACACCATCAATCTTTATTAGATATGGGTTGAGGCAAAGGATGGATGCTTTAGAATAAAATGAATGATCATTCAATTCAGTTTGATTAAATTTACCCTTACAAACTACATTTTTCACTCCTACGTCCTGTGTGTAATATGGTAATTTAAAATATCGTAAATTTCTAATAAAACACAAAATGATGTAACAAAAGATCAAGATGCAATACTGAATTGCCAACAGAAAAAAATAGATATTATTTATATTGTTATGCAAAAACTTCAGTAAGCACTACAGTAAGAAGTACAGTATTATTTTAAAAGTCATATTTATAAAATTATCTTTTTTGCTATTTATTTAGATAGACATGTGCTTATGCATCTATTGCACAGTTATGTATGTGTCTGTTCATGCTTTACACCTGCAAACCTATGTAAAAATTATTAGCATCTCTTCAGTGAAAAACACTGCAAAATGATATGTTCAACTGAAATGAACAATATTTGAAAGCTTTAAAATTTAAAACTCTGGGGATAGCTTAAGTATTGTGATTTCATGCAGCATAAATATTAAGATAATATGAGTGCAGTTGAGCATATATATGCAAAAATATAGAAACACATAGATACAATAAAAGGAATTTTTGTAATAAAATTAAATGCTGCTATCATTTAAAAACACCAAAAACATTATTGTGATATTATTAAATTAAACAAAAACAACAGGTTAATTTTAAAATTTATGCCTACTAGTCTACTTTATTTAAAAATCACAATGCTATTATAATATAAATTCATATATAATAACCATTATATATGTCTATATATATATATATATATATATATATATATATATATATATATATATATATATATATATATATATATATATATAAAAGAAATTATATATTTACTTTTATTCACAGAAAAAACTATGCCTTACTATTTCCATTCATGCAGTATGCACACATGAACAGTAAATGTCCATAAGCGGATTGTTGTCACCTGCCCAATTATTACAATTAAATTGGCATTTCTGTTCTTTAGACAGGTCATTCTTTTCAAACTCCTAGAACTTACTAGGGTGCAGTGGCACCCAACAGACACAAATAAATAACAAATGAATTTCTTGCTTGCACATAAAAACAAAAACTTACCTAGGTAAAAGTCTAAAGGTGTATCCGTTTAGACTTCACATTCAGCTCTTGTGCTTCAGTTTCTTTGTTCAAATGTCCAGATGATTATTTTCAGTGTTTATATCCAGTTCTGAGTTCAAATTCTACAGGCAAAGACAGAGAGAGAACATCAGGTCTTGAGCTCCTGCTGCTGCTGTTGCTTGGCTGCCACTCTGTGAGCTATTTTCAGATTGTCAGCCCTTAGGTCTCAGGGCTAGAAAGTCACTCTGCAACTCAGAGGAAAAGTGACAACACATACAGTGGACCAACTTTGCGTAAAGTATGCAAACATTTTAAATATGTGACTATGAGTCAAGCGAGTTGTAAGATTAACGCTGCTGAGAACTTTTAAAGATAACTCCGGCAGCATATAATCAGCAGGTTCTGGTTTCAGCAAGGGCTTGGCAGAATACTGCATTCAAAGTAAAGTACACAAATTTCCTGCCTTTATCGTATTGCACATTTCCCACTCTGCCACCCCTTTCCTCCAAATTTCACAAAATGAAAAATTGTATAGAAAAAGAAAATAAAAATAGTACAATTTTTTTATTTATGTAATATTTTCTGGTGGCTGGTACTATTTTATTTTAAGTAGCCCTTTATCAAAGAAACCATAAACTAATTATTTATTTACTGAGTTTCAGTTTCATGTGCATGTACATTCACATTAAAATACAAACTTCCAGTGTGGGATTCCTATGTTCTGTTCTGACCACTGAAGTGAACCTTAATGAACATATATAAATATTTTTATACATATGTGAGTACATAATATATATAAATATGCATGTGTGTATTTATTTCTTTTTTTGTGAGCATAAGCCTTTTATTTGTAAACCTCACATGCTTTACTAGATGGATGCCTGAAGATTATCTTGAGCCAGACTCTTTGCCAATAGGTGGGGAACAAACCCAAAGCTTGGGAAGCATTTCAAAAAATAAAAATAAACATTTGCTGACTAAAAAAAAAGTTAATTTTACATGTAGATATAAATGCTGCTTAGAGTATTGCAGAAATCAAAGACAACATCTGCATAAGACTAAGAAGCACTGGCAGAAAAATGTAAAAGTAAGCTGCAAAGAAAACAGAAGTAGGAATAGACACACATAAGGTTCCTAACCAATTCTTTTCCCTCATAAAGCTTGCTGAGGTACTCTACAGTGTGACCACAGTGATGGGTAGGGGATTTCTAATAAGCCCTATGATCCTCTATCCTTCATTGATCCTGACATTTCACACATGGAGCATGAGACATTAGATACAGAAATGTAAGAACAGTTTATTGACTATTATATATATATATAATACATATATATATATATATATATTATAGCACTATTATAACTCCACACATTAACTCATTCATTCTCAAGCTAGCTTGCTTAATTTGGTCTTCATTACAACAAAAATATGGTATTTTATGTAATCTTGGTATGTTAAACCATAGTGGACTGACCCCTGTACCAGAGCTCGCTCTTGCACTAGCCAGATGGTAGTAAAGACAAGGTCCCAGAATTGCACTGGACTTAGAGAAAAATGGAACAACTAATAAATCCTAAAAACTTAAACATATTGCTCCATAAATCTTTTCCAATCCATCCATTCATCCATCCATTCTCTGAACCTGCTAATCTAAATCATACTTAGTAGTTATCCTAGTAGGACAGGGATAGTCACTCATTGTCTTTTCTTTCCAATCAGTTTCCTAATTAGAAGACAGTCCCTGCTGATAATGAAACTTGATATTTAAATATATTGTTTGTTAGTACTTTCATTCATCCAAGGTAAATTTTAATTACATTTTGAAGTTTCCTTTTCTGAGAGCATTATCCATTTGTTTTGTTGACCAGAACAGATTTGCACTTCAACATCCTACCCTTCCTGATTTATTTTTGAACATTTTATTAATACAAATACTGAATGACAGACTGACTGACTGACCTCAGATGTGTATGGAACCAAGTAAGCTGGGGAGTTGGTGGTTTCTTTGTTATTTGCATTTCGTTTTTAACTGTGGCTGGTTTAGAAAACAGGCAAAAATTAAAACCTAATCCTATGTTCACATCTAAGGCTCGTTGTTCAATTCCAATTTTTTAACTCAGATTGGATTTCCCTATTTTGACGGTACACATTCAAAAGTACAAGTGACCTGTACTTAACTGTAATGTGAAAGCATATGTCTTCTGAAATGGCACACATGCATACGTTGACATGTTTGGGTACGAGTCATCTACATCACTAATAAAACAAAATCTGATGACTCTAAAATGGACAAAATGAATACAGTAGTAGCTTGTATATGCATTGCATTTTGCTCTGGAGAACAGCAAACAGTTTGTCAGCTGTACATGATTAGTTGAAAGCCAGATGGTTTGGTTTTTCTGTTTTTGCAGTTATACACTGCAGCTCCCAAAGATGTTTGAGTATGAGAAAGGATCCAGCAATGGTGGGACCGTGACTGCTGTCATAGCTGTAGCTCCCACCTCCATTGGTGTTTTGCCTAGCTGCCCGTGCTAGCTTATGACGGCAGAGCTCAGACCATATGTTCAAGCAAAAAACCACATGACCTTTCTAATTCTTGTTTTATTAACATTCAGCTATGTATCCAATCTAGGACTACAGAGGAAAGTGACTTAAATCTGATTTGAAAAAGATCAGATTTCAGTGTTCACACAGCCCTGAAAACATCAAATTATTGTCACAATTAAGGCAAAAAAAAAATTGGGTTTGAGTCACTTCAGCCTGGTAATGTGAACGTGGCCTAAGTTGCAGCTGCTTAAAACTAAAACAGGCAATTAATGGTTCTGTAACAAATAAATTAACTAAAATTATGCTCAAAAACATAGTGCTTTAGCTTTAGCAACTCCTAGATGACCAACAATAACAGCAGGTTTGTTCCTGATGGTTTATCCATAATTGTTTAAATACCCCAAAAACATGGTTAATTAAAACTTTAACTCACCTCTCTGGCTGAAATCTCAGTAACTCAGCATGAATGGATTTTACTTTTCTATGAACTTCACAAGAATGTTATGCAAACATAGCACTTGATTCAGTCCATAGACTCACTTTATTCATTCTACATTTTTATTTCACTCACTTATTAAGATCATGTGCTTTCTTTATTGTAAAGCCACTTAACATTGGAAAGAACCAAGTAGCCAAAGGCAGAGATGCATATTTGATGCCATTGAGATGTGTATATGCTTGTCATAAATTTCTTTAATAATAAAAGACTTACAAAGAAACCAAATCAAACCTATTTATCTTTATTTTATATACTGACAGTCATAATACAGACCATCACAAGGCACCTTGCAAAGAAAACTGGAGCAGGGACTCAAAGTAACAATGTACATTACAGTATAGGAACATGACATAATTGATGAATTATCAATTATGAATACATTTTGAAGGAATACATTTTGAAGAGCATATGTAGGAAAAAATGTACTGATGAGGGTGGTTTGCCATTACAGTAAAACCAGGATTAAAACATTTTGAATACATGAGTAATTTAGACATTAAACTTGTAACTGTTACCAAAGAGACGAGCTATCAAACAAAACACTGGTGGAGTTTCATTGACATATTTACAAAGAACGTTTCAGGGAATAGGACCCTGAAAACTGAATGAGCATATGCTAGATGTTACACATGAGTCTATAACAGTAAGAAGACCAACATCAGATGATTTAACTTGTTTTTGCAGATTGATGTGATCGGTGATTAGGCATGTTGAATTTTCATCTTTGTTAACAGTATATTTATAAAGATAATAATTAAAATAACATATTAAGAATGATGTATATGCAGCAACAGTCTCCAGCCAAATAGTTTTAATGGAAATGACCAGGTACTCCCATGTCAGTTGAGGTATTATTACCTCTCCAGCATCTCATGAGTTTGACTTTGTACTAAGAGTTGACACAACACTGCTAGTGGTCCAAAAAATGAAGCATACTAAGTGCATAATATTTTATTAAAAAGCTACAAAACACTCAAATTAAATTAATAAATTAAGACTACAACACAGTTCGCTTCCCGGGTCCTCCCTGCGTGGAGTTTGCATGTTCTCCCCGTGTCTGCGTGGGTTTCCTCCGGGTGCTCCGGTTTCCTCCCACAGTCCAAAGACATGCTGGTTAGGTCGATTGGTGATTCTAAATTGGCCCTAGTGTGTGCTTGGTGTGTGTGTGTGTGTCCTGCGGTGGGTTGGCGCCCTGCCCAGGATTGGTTCCCTGCCTTGCGCCCTGTGTTGGCTGTGATTGGCTTCGGCAGACCCCCGTGACCCTGTGTTCGGATTCAGTGGGTTGGAAAATGGATGGATGGATGGACTACAACACATAACAGACTGCTGAAAAAATGCATAGCCGCTGTGAAACACCTGGTTTACCCATGACAACTCTATAACAATCGGTACAAGGATGAAGGATATGTAAATGGTGGGCTAAATGGCCAGAATATAGAACGGCTGTTCTGAAAATCAAGAAGATAAGGTACGGTTTTTAACTAGACTTTTATTGTTAGCTAAATTGTCATATACAGTAATTAGCCAGCTCCTCTGAATTGAGGAAGCCATTATCTAAAATCTGGTAATATTTTGTTCTACTGTTGTGACTTTGCCAGTCGCTAAAATTTGGTTATGTGTTCCTTGAAATTCCTAAAGAACATTGGAATATTTGAGCCAGGTGTGTTAAATTAGGCTGGTAATCTCTATTGTCACGAGTGTATGGAAAGACATTTGTACAGAAATGACATAAATAAAAAGGCAACTATGAAATGCAGGATATAAATGCATGAAAATGTGAAGTGATATATATAAATAAGTCATTACATTTTGAGAAACTGCAATGATGTATATAAAAAAGTACGGTAATTAATTGACTAATTAACACTGAAACCCACATGAAAACAGACCTTTTGAAATAAATCGAACTGACTACTCTGAAATGTGCTGGCTGGAAAAGTCCCACTATAAAATGTTAACAGCATTTAAAAAGAGGGAAATTATGAATTAAAACCTGTAAATCTGAAATTAAAAGTATGTTAATGAAACTGAATAAAATGTAGCTTTTCATGATATCTAGACAACTTTTAATTAGTCATGCATTTTTTTACAATTTAATAAATCTTTTATATACTGTATATTATTGCAATTTAACGAAAGTTAATGATACACACATTATATATATACAGTATATACGGCAGTCCTCTCTACATTGCTCTACGTATGTGAAACGTGGACAGTATACCAGCGTCACGCCAAGAAATTAAACCACTTTCACACAACCTGCCTCAGAAAGCTTCTCGGCATCAAGTGGCAAGACAAAGTGCCTGACACGGAGGTTCTTGCCAGAGCGGACCTACCTAGCATCTTTACCACCTTGATGCAGTCTCAACTCCGATGGGCAGGACACGTAGCCCGTATGGGTGACAATCGGCTTCCTAAAAAGCTGTTCTTCGGTGAACTCACGCAAGGCAAGCGCTCCCAAGGAGGTCAACGTAAGCGCTATAAAGACACACTCAAAGCTGCCCTGAAAGCCTTCAACATCAATCCTACTAAATGGGAACAGACAGCTCAGGACAAAACCAAATGGAGATCAGCTGTCAAGAAGGGGGCTCAATCTTATGAAACCAGCAGGACCGCAGCAGCTGAACAAGGCAGACAAGCCAGAAAAAACAGCATTAGACCATCGTCTGCTGCAACCATTCCCTGTCCGCATTGCCAGAGACTATTCCGAGCATGCATCGGACTAGTAAGCCACCTATGCACCCACCCAGACCCACCCCACCCTCAACCAGATGACTAGATGGTCCTTGTCGATTCGATGGACGAATGAACTTGAACATATATATATATATATATATATATATATATATATATATACCGTATATATGCAGTAATCCCTCGCTATATCGCGCTTCGCCTTTCGCAGCTTCACTCCATCGCGGATTTTATATGTAAGCATATTTAAATATACATCGCGGATTTTTCGCTGCTTCGCGGGTTTCTGCGGACAATGGGTCTTTTAATTTCTGGTACATGCTTCCTCAGTTGGTTTGCCCAGTTGATTTCATACAAGGGACGCTATTGGCAGATGGCTGAGAAGCTATCCAACTTACTTTTCTCCGTCTCTGTCTTGCGCTGACTTTCTCTGATCCTGACGTAGGGTGCTCGTCTAAAAATGCTGACGTTGCTATCTTTTGTGCAGCTGCTTCCTGAAACGACATGCTGCACAGTGCTTCGCATACTTAAAAGCTCGAAGGGCACGTATTGATTTTTGATTGAAAAACAAACTCTGTCTCTCTCTCTCTTTGTCTGCTCCTGACGGAGGGGGTGTGAGCTGCCACCTTCAACAGCTTTGTGCCGCGGTGCTTCGCATACTTAAAAGCCAAACAGACCTATTGATTTGTTTGCTTTTCTCTATCTCTAGGACATGATCTGCTCCTGACACGCACTCCTTTGAAAAGGAAGATATGTTTGCATTCTTTTAATTATGAGACGGAACTGTGATCTCTGTCTTGTCATGGAGCACAGTTTAAACTTTTGAAAAAGAGACAAATGTTTGTTTGCAGTGTTTGAATAACGTTCCTGTCTCTCTACAACCTCCTGTGTTTCTGCGCAAATCTATGACCCAAGCATGACAATATAAAAATAACCATATAAACATATGGTTTCTACTTCGCGGATTTTCTTATTTCGCGGGTGGCTCTGGAACGCAACCCCCGCGATGGAGGAGGGATTACTGTATATATATATTTATGTGTGTATATATGACTGTATATGGAAGCAAAGGTCTGTGATTTGATTTGCATAGCTAAAGCTAGTAATCCACAAATACACGAATCTTTACACAGTTTTTTACTCTTAAGCTTTCAACAACACACCAGGTGTCATCATCACAGGAAAATGATAGGACATACAGAAATCAATGGCAATATATAGAAATTAAGGGGGTGGGGGTGCAAGGGAGTAGATTAATACGGTGTGACTCATGGGAATTTGGTCATAAAGTCTCTTTAATTATTTAGGTGTCTTTCTTTTTAAGCCTGGATATGCTGGGTTCATATTCAAATGTCTGTTAGTGGCATTTTCATTTGAGAGCCATGAGCTGTGCTAAATAAGCTGAGTGCCCATCTAAGTGGTTGGGCAACTTGTCTTCTTGCCTACATAGCAAATAAATGTCCTCCTTATTAAAATAGTTTCATACTTCTTGTCTGTCTCTAAGCTTCAGGGGCTATGGGCTACCATTTAGTACCTTTTCTGTGATCATTTCCCAAGTCACTTTGTGAGGTTATCTCAGACATCATCATAAAAATTCAGTCACTATTTTCCAATCAAGTTGTGTGCCTTGGGCATGCAGCACATCTAAACGCACAGACATCAAACTGGTATTGTCAAAAAGACCCTATAGCCTTTAAATGGTTTCCTCTGCTGCCACCAAAAATGGATAGGAGCTAAGGCTGGTCCAAATCCTGAAGCACTAATAATTTCCTTACACTCATAACCTATGTAGAAACCACTTCTGGAGTATGGGTTATAGACAAACTGTCACACTTTAGTTTTGCTATGGTTTTTTGCTCTCTTGACCCATATTTGCTTTTGGTCACCCTTGAGCTTTAATATCAATCTGAAATATTAATAAAGAGAAAACAACAAATGAAAAAGCAGAATAAGGAAGGAATAAATTCAGTAAATGGATGGGAGAAGCCACCATGTAATAGTGTAAGATATGGTGTCAATGAAAATTCACAGGCACTGCTGAGCTCTAAGAACAGAACGTCACTCTCCCAGAATAAACCTTCATGGTATCAGTGGATAACTCTGCTGTCTCATAATAAAGGGGCCCTGGATTTGGCTGGTATAAATGAGAGTAAGTCAAAAAGTATTTATGTAAAGTGTTCTTATCTATTTGTTCTGAATGACCTAAGTGCTGAGTTCACTTGACCTATTAGCATGCAGTCTCTCTATATTGCAAAATCATATTTGGATTTCTCTTGTCCTGGTATCCTTCAACAGTTTTTTAGTTATTATTAATTATCTCTTTTTTTGCCTTATGTCGTAACGGCAACACAATTCTTGATAATGTCTATCCTCAGAAAAGTAAGTAAATACATAATACATGTAACCATGCCATTTTCTAAGCCCACTTAATCCAGAGCAGGGTCGTAGATTATAAATTATTATTTTTCTATCAATTTGGTCATCATTTTTTCAATAAATACTACTTTTGTATTACTTTAGTTGCTTTTCACACTTTAAACAAACAATAAACCATGGATTAATTCAGAGGTCCGCTCTGAGCTTCAAGATTGCTCTAAGACATATGCCTTAGGCAATGCCAGCGAGTACAAAAAATCCAGATATGATCTATGCAGAGCTATTAGAGAAGCCAAGAAGAATTACAGACTGAAAATGGAACGTCATTACACTAATTCTGACACTCAGCAAATGTGGCAGGGATTGGGAAACATTAGAGGCTATAGAGTCAGAAGAAGAGGGTTGACCACTGGCAGCTATTTCTCTCCAGTTGAGCTCAACAAATTCTATGCCCACTCAATGGGCAGGAAGAGGGCTAGTGATGGATCAACACCCCTTTTCACAATATCATCCGTAGATGTGTGAGGACATGCACCCAAAGCTTGGGCTTCAGCCCTGGCGGATGTTCTGGCTGATGAATTGTGAATTTCCCCTTGGGATTAATAAAGTATCTATCTATCTATCTATCTATCTATCTATCTATCTATCTATCTATCTATCTATCTATCTATCTATCTATCTATCTATCTATCTATCTATCTATCTATCTATCTAACCTCAAGCCACAATCCATACCTGCTACAAAACAACAACCATTATTTCACTGCCAAAAAAGAGCAAAGCTAACTGTCTAAATGACTACTAGCCCACTGCATTGACTCTTATAGAGATGAGCCAAATTCAGACATTCATACCAGACACAATGGACCCCCTATAGTTTGCATATAGACCAAACAGGCCATCACAGTTAGCACAACATTGCATATAGTTCTTACACACATAGAGATCAAGGACTGGCATGCCTGATTGCTGTTTATTGATTATAGCTTGGCTTTTAATGCTGTGATACCAGCTAAGCTCACCAACAAGCTGTCCAGTCTAGGTGTGCCACCTACTCTCTGCAACTGGGTCCTTTTTAATAGACCTACTCCAGTCAGGTGGGCTGAGGAACAACATTTCCAAAACAATAACTATAAAAACAGGAACCCCACAAGGATGTGTTCTGAGTCCCATGCTGTATATGCTCTTTACCCATGACTGTGTTGTTTCACAGCATAACTCCAGCATTACTAATTTGCGGACAATACCACCATCCTTGGACTGATTTCTGGGGGTGATGGTTCAGCATACAGGATGGAAGTGGCTGGCCTTGTGAAGTGATGTCAGGACAGTAATCTCTTTCTTAACACCAGTAAAACGAAAGAGATGATTATTGTCACACAGAGGAAGAGAGATCAGAACTCACCACTGAACATTGGAGAGACTGTGGTGGAGAGAGTAGCCACATTTAAATTTCTTGGTATTAACATCTCTGAGGATCTCACTTGGACCTACCATATCACAGACCTGGCAGGGAAAGCCCATTAGCGTTTGTATTTTCTGAGAAGGCGGAGGAAGCTTGAAATGCCAAGCACTATCCTCAGTAACTTCTACAGATGAACAATTGAAAGTTTATTCACCTACTCCATCACAGTCTGGTTTGGGAACAGAACAGCATGGGACTGCAAGGCTCTACAGCGGGTGGTAGAATAGGCACTAAATATCATTGGAACAGCACTTCCTGCACTAGAGAACATCTATAGGGCCCATAACATTATTAGGACACAACCCACTCACAACATGAACTGTTCATACTGCTACCATCAGGGAGATGCTACAAGTGCACAGCAGCTGGAACATCAAGGCTAAAAGACAGTTTTCTCCCTCATGCCATCAGGTTTGTAAATAAAACCCCTCCACTAAGCACTGCAGGCTAGCTTGTGTCTAGAGGATGGAAGGCCATCTTGACACCATATACCTGCTGATCTTACATTGAATCATTTTTTTATTTGCATGTGCACTCTTACTTGTTTGTTTTTGCATTTCTTTTGCACCTGAATGTTTTTGTTTATTGTTGTGTATTCTTATCTGTTGCTGTGTATTCTAGTTTATTGCTGCAGGACTTGCAGAATAAGATTTTCATTGTACTGAGTTCATATGACAATAAAGATGAAGTTAGACATATATTTACTGTACCTGTTAATTCAGATACATTTCACAAGGTTATAAATGTGTATCTTTTTATTAATTTGATTAGGTTTTACACACTTAAACATTATATTTAGATATTTTCAATTACATTTTGCAAAGATACAAAATTATTATTTTTATATTAATTGAATTACATGTTTACAAGGTTATACAGCAATATTTTATCAACAGTTTAATTACTTTACAAAAGCTTACAAAATTATATTTGTCAACTAATTTTAATACATGCTACATGTAAAAGAATGTAAAATTATTATTTTCAGTTTTACCATATTCCAAGATTGCAGAACAGTATTTTTTTTACCTCAACATGTCTTCACAGATTACAATTTGCATTGTTACAAAACTGTATTTTCAATTTGCTTAAGAATGTTTATTTATTTCATAACATCTAATCTAAAAGATTACAAGATGATATACATCTCTTATACCTATGAGCTTAAAAGCTGATATTTATTCAGCCAGTCATTTTCAAACCTGCTTATTCCTGAACAATGTTATGGGAGCCTATCCCAGCTAGCACATGGCGTAAGGCAGGAACGAACCCTGGGCAGGGTGCCAGTCCATCGCAGGGTGAACACACACAAACACACACGCACATACGCAAAACACATACACCAACCACACACTTAAGATCAATTTAGTGTTGCCCATCCACCTAACATGCATGTCTTTGGACTGTTGGGAGGAAACCAGAATACCCTGAGGAAACCCACGCAGACTCAGAGAAAATATGCAACCTCCACATAGGGAGGACCGGGACCCAAGTCCACTTCTCTATACATGAGGCAGCAGCTCTATCACTGCACCACCCCTGGTATTTAGTATTTTCAGTTAATGTCTAATTACAAATTTACAAAATTTTATCATTTCCATTGTCACTGTGAAAGAAAAAAATTAACTGCTTGCAAGCTACTTAGGGTTAATAGCTGACAAAGCCGTTTTGCTATAATGGCAGGTTATTAATACAGGCGTCTGTCATAAGACAGGGTGCAGTAAGCCGACCAAAGACAATTTTCAGTTTCTTTAGGAACACGTCTATTTGACACAGGAAAGATGACCTTTCCTTCTTTAGGGTCTATCTGACAAGTAAAAAAAAATAAGAACAGATGGCCCATTAGCGTAATAAAATAAAATTCTTAAGTAAACGATATTATGCTTTTTGATTAAGTAAGGGGAAGGGGGAGGAAGAAGAAATTATAAAAAGCTACTCCAAAAATATAACTTTGCTCTTCTGACTTGCAACATAGAATCCAGGTACTCATCTGTGACTGAATAAAAATTTAATTGATTGAACTTGTCCTGTCTTCCTCGGGGGGTTTTCTTTCATATCACGGATGAAAGCATGAGGATACCCCATCCCATTGGACTCTGTTGAAACTTGCAATATCACTTCCCTTTGAAGATGGGGTGCCCACGCTAACTATTATCTTTCTTCCTCTGCAGTGATGACAAGTCTCCTAGTGATTGCAACTAAGTATCATCCAGAGCCTCTGTCCCTTCTGGTCCCGTACTGTAAATATCAATGTTCTTGGAAGAAATGGTGTCAGACCAGAAACCACATCCCCGCATGCTGGACGTCCCCAAATCTGATTTGCTCAACCAAAGTCATCAGAAAAGCCAAATTGGTTAGTTAGGTCATGTATACGCCTTTTTCTGTTGTCATGCCAATAAATGCTATTTTTAGTTCTCTTTTGCTGGACCCCAAACCTAAATGGGCTTTTGTACCTTCACACCATTAATGTGACCATATCTCCCTATTATAAAAAAAATCTTGGGAGGGAGACGGGGGAGACGTGACGTGATCTTCTCAGAAGAAACTTTGATGTCACGCAAGACAAGGGTGTGAGACAAAAGGACAGCTGCTGTACAGGCTTTTAAATGATTGACGAGCAGTGCGACAAGCAGAACATGCAGCTTGCCAGCAACAGCAGCAAGCCAGCAGATGATCTGACCGCATCTCCTTAGCGTGCATTCAGCTTCCCCACCCTCCCTTCACAACGCGAGCGGCAGAGACGTGAAGTGGCAAAAGGACAGCTGCTGTACATGCTTTTAAATGATCGACACGCAGCGCGACAAGCAGAACACACAGCTCGCCAGCAGCAGCAGCAAGACAACATGATCTGATCGCAACTCCTTACCATGCGTTCAGCCACACCCTTCACAATGCGAGCAGCGTTATGCATCTCTCGCAAGAAACAGAAAGGAAAGAGAGTAGATGATAAAGCAGAACGTCATAAAGGATTCAAAAATGTTGGCTCGATACACATGCACAGCAGATTAGAGATAATGGAAGTACGAAAATTCAAAAGTCGCAAAAAAATGATAGGAAAGATCACATTAGTGCAAACAAATGGAAGTTATTACTTGGTGAAATAACGGAACAGTGAAAAGAGATCGAATATATGGTTCTAATTTAAACTTTAAGTCGGAGACTTGTAAATCATCTAATTCATGTTGCCAGCGAGAATTAAAAGATTCCAAAAAAGCTGTTGCGTTATGAAGTCCCGTGAGACGGAGACTTTTAACATGAGATTCTTTCAAGTCACGCCCTACTTACAACTATTTTCAAAGAAGACCACGGTCATCTAACTTCAGTCGTGTGAATGCTTTTGTCAGACACGCTTCCTGCCCTCTCAGCTCTTATAAATTTTATCAGGACAATAATTTTATACATTCTAGTTGACACATCAACAACTAAGCGACGAAGAAATAGCATGGATAAACATTCGAGAAAGTCATATTATTTATTAGAGAGAAAGAAACGATAGTCACTCACAGGCAGTTATACATTGCGTTGTCACAATGTAAGTCCAAACACGGAATCAAAATTCAATGCGATCTTGAAGAAAAGTTAATTCCAAATATTGTTTTTGCAAAAGTTTTAAAGTAAAAGTGAAAATAATGCATATGTAACAATTCCTATGAAAATAACAATCTCTTTAAATTGTATATCCGGTCAACCAAACCCGGGTGTGGGCAAGTGAAGTGAGCAGGGGATGGAGCCCCCTAGTCTTTCTAAAGGCCTACATTTTATTTGTTAATTTCTGTTGACTGGATAACATTGTTTTCAATGGTGAATTTTTTTTTGTGTTAGAAGATTACTCATTAATATATTTTTTCGAAAAATAATTACTGTACATTTCACAAAGTAAGAAAAATATTGATTTCACAAGCTTAATAAATTATATTTTCCAGTTACCAGTAATTTCATTAGATTTTTACAAGTTTACAAACTATATTTTTATATCAGATCAAATATATTATAAAATCTTATAAACTCATTTTCCACATTTATTAAGGTATATTTTTAAACATAACATTTTTTCTTTTAATTCAGTTATGATTTTATAAGTGTTCAAAATTCACTGATTTGGTTATATTTTAAAGGTAAACAAGTGGTATTTACCCGGCCGTATTTTATTTTAGCATTGTAAGCTTTAGATTCAAAGTTTAATTATTTCAGTAATACTGTGAAACATTAAAATAGTTCATTTTTTCCATATTAAAACAAAAATTTATTTTACTATGAATTTAATTACATTTAATAAGATTACAAAGTGTATTTTTCTGTTCATTTTACAAGTTTTTTTTACTCAAGTTGGATTACATTTTAGAAGTCCACAAGTAAAAGTCTACTATTTCAATTATATTTTATTATATTAAAAACAATATTTTTTTTTTCATCTTTTTTTTAATTCTCAGGATGATTCTTGATCATGAATCAATAAAATGTTTTATTAAGTGTAAGGCAACAACTAATTTCAAAGGAAGAGGAATGACAATTTAAAAAGACAGATGTCATGATACACAAAATTGAACTCCTTCCATCTTATGCTGTGCCACAAATTATAGTCTTTAATATCTGGCACTAATGAAGTATGGCTAGCAAAAAAGTTTACAGAAAAGTTCTTGGAGTTTAGGAAAAAAATAGAAGAGGACTAGATAAATACTTTTAGAAAAAAGAGAGCCTCGCAAATTCCCACTAGGGTTGTGTATATGAACTGATGAAGAAGGGACAGTATCTGTATCTATCTCTTTTGTATGCTTCCTCCTTATAAACAAAGGCTGGGTTTCCAGTATGCAGGCACTATAGACTTAATAGTCGAGCAACACCTAACATTCATTTCTGATTGGCTATATATACAGTGTACACACAAATTAAGTATGTAGCATGTCCTGCCAAGTCCTAAGCAAACCATTTGGGAGTGACCACTGGTCTTTAAAGTAATCCCAAGAACAACCACTAAAAAGAAAAAAAGTCTGAATTAGTAGTGTATGCTGGGTGTTCATTATAAATGTAATGATATACTTCATGAGGTAGACGTACAAAATAAATAAGGATAGTTGCACCAAATATTTGAAATATGAAAATGAGTGATTCAATTTAAATGTTTAAAGTCTATAAATATTCTTGAATGTAACAGAAGTTTGAAAAAATTCACCCTCTGACAGAGGACCATAAGGGTATAGAACCATACTAAAGGTTAAAAAATCAAAAATAACATCATAACCCTAATCACTGACCTTGAAATTGTCTAAAACGATACCCCACATGCTTCTGTTTGAAGAGTGGCTTTTAGAGGGTTAGGACTTCTAGTAATGAATCAAATATCAAAAAACTTGTAATATTCATGAGCAGCAATGTCAGACTAACCCTAAAATGACACTCCACATTCCGTATATTATCTTCCCCCATTTTTTAAGGTTTAACCCCTTGTATCCCATTAGGGGGTGAACACCTTCGGTCGGCTGATGTGGCATTCACAACTTCAACGTCTGATCATTTCTGCTGAAGACATCTATTGTTTTACTCTTTGTAAGGGTCTAAAATATGGTCAAAAAATGGCCTAAAAAAGAGCTAGAAATAGGGAAGAACTCTAATGACTTGAATAACTAGACATCAAGACAAGTCGAAAGGTATATCAGATGTGGAGGTTTTCTCGTACCAGTAAGTGAGATGACACTGGACAAAAAAAAAAAAAGAAAAAACTGATTTGATGTCAAAGCTTTCAGAATGATATGAACAGGATAAAAAGTAGTTTGAGAAATGAAAGAAGGCAGAGCATGATAGGTCTACAGTGCGGAAGGAACACAAGCATCCCTGCTGTTAATTCAGGAGGCCAGCACTCGTCAAAGAGACCATCATGGACCAGCATTCATAGCAGTGGTGTTTGGCTTCATCATACATAAGAAAAAGACCCCACAATATGGGTTTACTTCAACAAATAAGACAAAAACACTTATCACCAAGAGAAAACAATCAAAGTAAACAAGATCTCTACCCATGATATTCATACATATGGGCATATTGTGAACACAGTAGTTTGAAACCCATTTATTTTCAGAGTTTGTTTTTTCAGAGCTCAGTAGGAGACCTGTAATGTTTTCCTTCTATTTTAAGGATTTTTTTTTTACTGAATGCAAACTGCAGGAAGCACATTAAGCGAAGTAGCTCAGATTACATTCCTGTAGTAAAACCAAATGAATATATGGAAGAAATGCATAAAGAAAATAAAACTATCCAGTGAAAACAGTAGTCATACTGTTGGAGCATTCGCCTCAGTGCCACCATCACTGTAAATTCTCTTTAAAGGGAAAAGTTTTAGAGCAACGTAATGATTATTCTTTTATAAGAAAAACTTGCTAACATAGAATCAGAGCTAAAATTCTGTACTCCGCAGGAAAATGTAGATATCTGCATGCATTTCTAACCAATTTACATTCTATTTATTTTGTTTCTTTATAGATTATGGCAATATTCACTGCTTACTTTAAAGAAAGAAAGGATTCAAACTTTTTAAATGGTAATTCTAACTAGAGCCACAATGTTTGTCGGGTCAGCATCAATCCAGTTGTAAAGAAATAACTGCAACTGGATCATACATTTGGCACATAATGCTTTTTTGTATATTGGCAATTTAGTGAAATTCTAAACTTGATATGTCCTACCAGAAAACAACACTATTCAGATGATTAGAAAACATTTTTCAGACAATCACTGGCATGGCATTTGCACAGTATATATTGTATTGCACTGATCATGAAAGGGTGGTCTACCAGTTTTAGAAAAAATCCAGGGTGCACAATCAGCAGACTCTTTCCACCTCATGCTCATATGATCCTAAATTGGATTAAGCATATAAATAATAAGTAGGTTGATTTTCTGTGTATTATTGATTAGGTATAAATAAACGTAAGATTTCACAATACGCAAAAAATAATAATTTCAGTTAGCAAAAAAAAAAATTACTAAGACAAACACCAGCAGTGGCACTAAATTGAAGGCATACTCAAGTGCACAACAACTATACCTCATATGAGGCCAGTTATTATAATCAATAAATCCATCCATCCATCCATTTTCCAACCCGCTGAATCCGAACACAGGGTCACGGGGGTCTGCTGGAGCCAATCCCAGCCAACACAGGGCACAAGGCAGGGAACCAATCCTGGGCAGGGTGCCAACCCACCGCAGATAATCAATAAATCTTCTAATATAATACGCTACCATGGCTGTCCATTTCTCTGTCCAGGATTTTAAATCACCTGTAGCTCACAAACCGTTTGAACTATTGATCTGAAATTTGGTACACATATAGTATGTGGCATCTATTATCCACTTTCAGGGTGATGATTGACCTCCGGGGTTATTCTTCTTTTTATTTGTAGTACTAGGGTGTTGTACCATGTTAGCCATTATGAATGTAGTGAAAAGTCAAGCAAAATGACACCTTTTATTGGCTAACTAAAAAGATTACAATATGCAAGCTTCTGAGGCAACATAGGCCCCTTCTCCAGGCAATTTAATTTTATTTTATTGTAGAATCAACTCTCCGCAGTGGCCATTTGGGTGGCCATGCGGTACATGTGTATGGGCGCCGTTCTCAACTCTACCACCTTCACCGTCACTCCCCCTACCTCTTCATATCTTAAATCATTCTTGAGGCAGATTGAAGACTTAAGTGCCAGCTTAAGTGAAAAATGAAGGAAAACGTACTAAGTAATTGCAACACAAACACTGACTTAATCAGTTTTAACATGAAAAGTTGCTAACGAAAGAAGAGAAGAAGCGGGCCGCTAGGGTGGAGAAAAGAAGAGCTGCTCAGGAAGCAGCAAACGAATGATAAACGTACAGAGAAAGAGTATGAAAACTATGAATGCTCAAGTCAAATGTATTCACTGCATGTTATCATGCAGTGCGCCGTTACTAGTTTAAAATAATCCAAAATACTCATGAGCTTTAACAATTATTGGAGGTCATATTTAAGTATTATGCCTCGTACAGTCTGAACAGTAATTATGTTTGATTGGTTGAAATAGGTTCACATGTCAAAAACCATTGGTGCAAAAATATTTGTGGACCAATATTTATAATTTTATGTCAATTAACCCAGAAAAGGAAACAAAATCATCTAACCTAAAATACTAAAAAGAACGTTCCTGTACCCCATGGATCTACAGCACCTTAAAGTGAACATTTAAAGTCATTACACCATTTTAGGTAAAAAGGTCACTCCTAAACTTTGTTACAATTTTACTATGGTATTATAATATACACTCACTGGTCACTACATTAGGTCCACCTATTAATTAAGGAGTATTAAAACAGCCTGAATTTTTAGAGGCATGGATTCAAAACCTGGAAACCATCCACAGGGATTTAGTTGCTGACTCAATAGCATTACACAGTTCCCTTAGATTTATGCTATAAACCTCCTGTTCCGCCTCACCCCAAAGCTGCTCTGTTAGACTGAGAGTGTACACTGAAGTCACTGTCATGTCTGAGGAACAGTCTGGAAATGAAGAATGCATTACAATATGATGCAATATAATTTTGGAATAATACATGGGAAAAAATGGCAGACGATGGCCATAAAGGGATACATATACTCGTCAACAATTCTTTTCAATTTCTGTAACTTCTAGAGGTAATAGTTTGTGAACATGCCATGAGGGCAAAAGCTTCTGAGATGATAGAACCACCATGCCTGTCATCAACATCCAAAGCACTATTAAAGTCACATAAATCACATGTCTCGCCGTTTCAATATTTATTTGAGCAACAGTTATAACTCTTCACAATGTCTACATGCCACATATATTGTCTGTCTGGAGGACCATGTTGTTTGAGCTACTTAGCAAGTATTCACTTGAGTGTATATAATCCTGAGAACAGAACTGTAATAATACTACAATACTTATATAAGCTGTGTAATCTGTTCAATTTGGTTTGCAGCTTTCCAGTTCCATTTGTTTCTTCACTTTGAGCTTTTTATGTTTTAGTTTTTTGTTAAAAGCTGGTTCTCACAAGTATAGAATATATCAGACTGGGTTACTTTCCAGTAACAAATCAGAAAACAATGCATGTTTTATTTTGCAAAACAGCCCCATTTAGTCAAATTTTCCTGACCTTTAAATCCATTTTTTTACCCTGTTTTATCTAATATAAACTGGCAACATCAAGTACAAGGCAGGAATTAACACTCTACAAAAGTCAGGCCATCAAAGGATGCATTGAGTTACTTAATAATTCTTTGCATTTATATAGCTCTTTTCTCACTATTCAAAGCGCTCAGCAATTTCAGGTTAAGGGCCTTGGTCAAGGGCCCAACAGAGCAGAGTCCCTATTGGCATATACGGGACTCGAACCAGCAACCTTCCAATTGCCAGTGCAGATCCCTAGCCTCAGAGCCATTTAGAGCTCCCTATTAACATAAGAATGGTTCTTTGAACTGCAGCAAGAAAGGATAAATCAGCAAGGTGAAAATATGCTAATATATGACAGTGACCACCACGGATGGGAAACAAATCACAGGTCATGTGCTATAATGTGCCGATCATGTAGCATAGATTATCTTCCAGGTGCTCCAGTTTTCCACCCAAACCCCCAGATTAGGAAGCTATGTTATTATTATTATTATTGTGAATTTCCCATTGGGATTAATAAAGTATCTATCTATCTATCTATCTATCTATCCATTATTATTATTATTAATACTTATTATTTGGCTGATGTCTTTAACACAATCTATAACATTTAAGAGATACAACTAGTTACATTTCATTATTTGGTTACAATTTTGGAGTACTAGGGTATTGTACCAAGTTAGCCTTTATGGATGTAGTGAGAAGGAAAGTAACACCTTTTATTGGCTAACTAGAAAGATTACAATATGCAAGCTTTTGATGCAACTCAGGCCCCTTCTTCAGGCAATGGATTAGAAGCACGAGGATAGGCTCTGTCTCAATGCCATTCTGAACTTGATTATGTGTGTTTATTACACACTGTTACACATACCACTCAACAAATCCTTCAGACCCTGACAGAAACTCTCTTTTAAATTATGATTTCTAAATATGTCCAGAAATCCCCCGTGAAAAGTGTGGAACAATACCAGAGCATGCAAATCATATTCAGTCACTCAAGACCATTTTTAAGGACTGCAGCCCCTAGAATGTAATAGATAATGTACTTTACTCAGCATTCTTACTTAGAGAACTATCAATATTAACTGAAGAAGGAACAGTAGTGTGAAGCAATAGGGCAATAGAAGACCCAAGTCTGCGTAAGTAATCATGAAAAGTAAATCATCACAGACCTAGCTACAGTCAGTCTTTAAATTATTGGCTCCACTTGCCGAGCAACATCATATGTGTACTGATTGTAAAGGAAAAGTCAGTGAGGATTTTATGAGAATGACCAGGACACATGACATAATCAAAACACAGTGCCTGGGTCAAAACTTGGAGTCAAGATGAAAGATCTTCAAAACACAAACCCAAAATCAAATTCTTAAATGCAAGCAAAGTTTCTGGCAACAAAGTAAATTGCACATAATCTCATTAGTTTATTAAAATCTTGCCAATGACATCACCATCACACCATTCTAGTTCATCATGGAATGCATTAGCATGGAAAAGGGCAACACAAAGTCAAAAAGAACATTAAAAAAGAAACAACTTTTAAACTAAATCGCCAAACAAAAAAAAGAAGCATTAGTAATGGATTCTCTAAGTAAGTAAACCCCAGAAAAGATGCATACATGATTTTTTTGAGCAGAAGGAAAAACAAGGAAAAAATAAATAAAAATGTCAATTATAACAGTACTAGACAAAGAGCCCGTTTCGACAAAGTAAGATGAAACGGGCACGAGTTTGTGTCAGCAGTGTATGAAGAACAAATGATAAGTAACAAAGAAGTTGTTTTGTAATGATTGTAGTCCGCTTTACTCATTACTGTAGAGGCTTGTACTGTTAGTTGATGAATTTTCCAGGCCTATAGTATAATATTGAATGATGAATGTTCCAGTACAATATGGAATAGTAATAAGTATAAGCACCACAAACCTGATATAGGTGTATTGAATGAATGCGTAATTGAATCAGAATGCGTAATTAGGCCTCGAGCTTTAATCGAAGTCGCCTTTCTCTTCGAATTTTTGCAGCCGTAAATCTGCCGCCTGCCGCGATGTTGGGGTTGGATGTCGGTCTCGTAAGGTTTTTCGGGTAGCTGCGCAGAATGCGACTGCGCATTCGACTTCGGACATGCGCAGAATGCGACTGCGCATTCGACTTCGGACATGCGCAGAAGGCAACTGCGCATTTGGCTTCGGACGGACGTGAGTGAGTGAGTGAGTGAGTGAGTGAGTGAGTGAGTGAGTGAGTGAGTGAGTGAGTGAGTAGGCAGGTGAATTATGTATTAAGATAGGGCAACTATTCAAGCATCTAGCTCCAAAGACTCACCCTGCACTTTTTAATTTTTCAGGGTGAGATGAACATTTTGCCAGATATGATACGACATTGGCTAATATCACTTGTCTATTGGGCTTATTGGCCCTCTTCAGGTTGTCACACTCTTTGACTCATAAAGTGCTAATCTCTCACCAGGATTACTCCTGGAAATGGTAATAACTGTAACCATAAACATATAGATGGTGGTTTATAATCAAAACCACATTTGATTGACCAGGACATCAGCAGAACTCCACACAGTGTAACAAATAACACCAGTTGTCCTGATATTCCAAAACTTGCTAATGTATGTACAAAGTTAGAAATACTCTAGGTACTTTTCTAAACTTTCAGTCTTAACTTATTATTTCATTGTGATACCTAAGACTGACCAAAATAGCAGCCCCTAGACAAAATACTATCTAAAATTGATGAACAAACTGAAGACTTCCATCAGATGTGATGGAGCTCAAAAATGACTTACAAATCATGGTAACATTACAATGCCTTACAGCAAACTGCTTTAGGGAAAAATTCTAAACTATTAAATACTGAATCGGGGATAATATTATTTCTTGGTGCCTGAGCATTTGTTCCTCAGTACTGACAACAACAGACGCAAGAAATCTTTTTTATACCCTTGGGGGAAATAAGTAGCATAATGAGTCAGGTTACAGACCTATTCAATCACACTTAAAGAGGATAGGGAGAAGTTTTATGAAGAAGTTTTAATTGGGTATATTGCTAATTAGAGCTTCTGAAACAAAGCTTGGCATTACTGAAAAAAGTATCCCAAATAAGAGGGGTGGGAGAAGGTGAGGAGGCTTTAACCCAAAGTGAAGTTAAGGAAAGTGATTTAAATGTTAGCTTACATAATAAGGCATAGATAATAGAAGCAGATTTTAATAATTTATTTTTTTGTGCGAGGCGAGAATGAACAAGAATGGGAGTTAAGAGGGTAGACAGGCAAAGCGCAACAAAAATGGTCATACATCCTCTAACCAATGACCAAAACTGTACATAAAAAAAGATGATGAAGAGGAAAAAGTTAATTAAGACTGTTGGAATTAGAACATCAGGATCCCAGAATCACGAAACAGTCAAGAGAGTGTACTAATCTACACACCAAGCATACACACTTGGGCAGCGGTTCTCAAACTGTGGGGCGTGTAACAAAAAAGGGGGCGCAAATGTTGTCATATGTGGCGTAATTTCGCTATTTGTAGGGAAATTTTAAACTTGTAGCAGTGTATCGGCAGCAAAAAATATAGGAATAAATTTTATTAGGGTTTCAAAAAAATATAAGGGGGCGCGATTAAAACTGTTATGAAAACTCGGGTTGCAAATACTTAAAGGTTGAGAAACGCTGCACTAGGGCCAATTTTTTAGGATCGCCAATGCATCTAACCTGCATGTCTTTGGACTGTTGGAGGAAACCGGAGCACCTAACGTTTTGTTATTATTATTATAATAAAATTACCTAATTTAAATGCTAAAATTAAAAAATTCAAGCCAAAAAACTAGATTTAAGAACTGCTATTTATTTTACTCCTTCTGACCCCTTAAGCCCCTGTGATATTCTCCCCCTTGACTGTCTGCTGTTTGTCCTCCTATTAGGTTAACTTTACTTTTCTCTGTCTGTTCTCCTAACTTTGCAACCCATTTATTTACTCTTTACTTAAAAGTTGTGAAGTCAAGATGTATGGGGTTAGGCTGATTGTAGGCAGACTACAGAAGGCACTGGTCTGGGTTATGGGTCCTTTTGAGCCCTCACACCATTTCACTATTGGGATTGCACTCAGATCCTGGCAAATAACTCATTTATGAGGCTTTATCTGGAATACTGTGTGCAGCTTTGGTCTACATATTAGGAAAAGACAGAGCAGCATTAGAGATAGTCCAGAAAAGTGACTAAGCTGAATGAAAAAAGATTGAAGGAGCTGAAACTTTTCCATTTAAGCAAACAGAGATTAAATGGTGGCATGATTAAGTTTTTAAAATTACAAAAGGAATTGTATCCCAGTTATTACTTTAAACTAAGTTCTTTAAAAAGAGCACAGGAACAACTTATTAAGGGTAGACAGACATTAGGATGTTTATGCTTTTTACAGAGAACAACAGGCACATACAATAAAGTTTCAAGTAGTTTGATAGAGAGTAAAACTTTGTGGACTTTCAACACTTGACTTGATTTTAATTTGGGAAAATAAAATGGATAGCTTTGCTGTTTAAATTGACCTTTCTCATCAAAAAAGAAGTACTGTTCTAAACAAAGGTAGCACTGCAACAAACAAGATACTACAATTGCTATAAAATGTCAGTTCCCTACTCTTAGAAGCCGCCGGAACCCATCACAATTTTCAAAAGTGAAACAGCCAGTTACCATGACGCAAACGACAGTATGCAAAGTATTTGCCCTATAGTAACATAAATCAAATGTATTATTCTTATAATTATTAAATATATGGTAGAAAAACAAGTGAATCTGACGTAGATGTTGGCAAATGATGACAGAAGTATATAAAACCATAACAAATATAAAGTGAAGCACACCAAAAACACAATACTTACCCATCAAAGAGAATAATACTAAACTATTGTTAAGTAATGAACAAGATCAAAGTAACCAGTTAGAACTACAACACAATGTGTTCAAGGAAGAAAACAGCAGGCATCAGTGCAGAAAGTAGCTTGCCAGACAGTAGTCTCAATCTCCACACTTCTGCTAGGACCATTTTTTTAGATAATCTTTACACTTATTTTTAGTGCACTTCTTAGGTCCCTTCAGCCTGTCTTACAGTTAGAACTGTGTCTTCTTCAAGATAAAAAACTAATTCAGCCACCTTTAATATGCCAAAAAAAGACTCTGCTCTCCAGCATGAAAGTTGCTGAAGGCAGTGGCTTCTGTTTAAACACCAATACATCCAAGCTTTACACAGCCATCACCTTTAAGTATCATGTGTTCCATAGATATATTATGATTTACTATATTGGAACTAGATCACCTCTTTAAAAGCCTCAGGAGAGTCAGTGTGGCAAAGGTAGTTTTCCAACAGTCTCTTCTCACCTAGGATACAAACCATAACATTCCAAGAGTCAAGAAGTATAACTTCTGCAAGATTTAACCTATGTCTGTTTACAAATTGCATTTTGATCTACCATTGACACATAGTCAACAATTAAAAATTGTTTGTATTAAACTGTGGCGATTTGAATTTGTTTGAGTACTGGAATCTGTCTTGCAATAAGTTGACTATTACCTCAAAGTAAAATCTTGCTTTACCTCGATGATGACATGCTCAAATCCTTCTTTATGAAAACCTGACTTGAACTCGTGTTGCTTTTATAAGGCTAGACAGATAGCACTTTATTTATCTTCAATGAGATGGATGTATATTTAAAAAGTTATTATATATTTTATACTGTATATAAAATAATCTTCTCACACACAGTATGATTATAAAAGTACTGTTTTTATGTAACAAAAGCTGACTTTGTGAATTTGTTTCTGTAAAAAGTTTACCCTCATGTTTGTTTAAAAGTTTCCCAAAAAAAAGTGCTATATTTTGAGAAGATACATTATGCTGTGCCCACTGTATGTAATATTCATTTTTACATAACAAGCACTGATAAGAGGAAATATTGAGACTGCTGCATTTTTCCATGCTAAGAGTGTTGAAAGTCAAATGCTGTTAGATCTTTCAAGGAGCATGTCACCAACTATTCAAGCGTTGTTAGCCTCCTAGATAAAGTTTTCTTTGATGTGCTTTCAAAAAAAGATCTATGTCATTGAATGTGCTGCTGTAACACCCACTTAAAACAATGTCAAGAGAGGAGGTATTAAAAAAATATTTCTCTTCAACTTAAACATCCCTCATTTCTGCCCCATAATTTGTATCATAGGGTCTCACAGGTATGTAAGAACCAGATCACCCCAGGGCACACTCATGCATCACAGCTAGTCATAATTAGCTGCTTTACTGTGGCCAGCTAATTTAACCTGCACACTCTTGGAATTTAGGAGGAAACTCCAAAGCAGAACTCAAAGAAAATCCAAACAACAAGGAGAACATGTAAACTCTACACAAACAGGAACTAAGATAGAAACTGCTTCCATGTCTTTAAGGGTCTCAGACAGTACTGCTAATCACTAAACCAACCTCAAACTCCATATTCAAATGCAAATTAAAGACTCAAGACAAGCTTCCAATTTATGAATTGTTTCTGATGTAATGTTCTGTTGGCTTTATTGTTCTCCCTTTAATTGATAATGGCGTTAAAGTATCTACTGCATCCAATGCATGTTTAGGCTTATAGGGTCATTATTGTCATGTGCACAAACTACTTGGCTTTAGTTTTTAATTTTGCAGAATGTAACTCACTGAAAAGATGATCCATTCATTTGCCCACATCCAGATTTCCCTAATACATTTCAGGGGCACAGGGAGCTGAAGCTTAACCCTGCAGTTCTGGAAACAGGCATCATTATGAAACCTCCTAATTAAAATGAAGGTGGACTGGTAGTTTGCTATAAATTAAAAGGTAAACCGAGATTTTTGTAATTCTGCTATTGAATTCTGCGATCCTGCCGCTCGCTTTCTGGTTGGGGAAAGAAACTCTGATTCTATTTCTCCAATATTAGCTTCTTTACACTGGCTGCCTATCAGTTTTCAAATTGATTTTAAAATCTTGTTGCTAGTGTTTAAACCTTTACATGGGCTTGCTCCTGCCTATTTATCTGAATTGTGTGCTTTACACCAGCCATCTAGAGTGCTTAGATCTTCTGGCCAGTTGTCTCTTGTCCCTTGTACTAAGTATAAAACTAAGGGCAACAGGGCTTTTGCAGCTGCTGCTCCTTGCCTGTGGAACTCTTTACCTCATTACATAAAGGAATCGTCTACAATTGAACTGTTCAAAACAAGATTAAAGACTCATTTCTATTCACTTGCTTTCTGTAACCTTCAGCAATACTGATGGTTTCCTCATTGTGATTATGTAAGCTTACTTATATTTATTATTTATTTTATTTATGTTCATTTATTTTATTTCTATTTATGTTATTTATGTTAATTGTATGTTTTTTTCTTCTTTTATTGTAAAGTACTTTGGTCACAGCATTCCTATGTTGTTTTAAATGTGCTATATAAATAAATTGACATTGACATTGACAATTCTTGTAATTTACGAGATGGATCACAATAACAAAAATGAATACAGGCAAGTCTTCTTAAAATCCACTACATTTGAAAGTACAAACTGTTCCATGCTAAAAACACAATCCCATTGTGGTAAATAGAAAGTTTCTGGGAAGAAAATGCTACGCTTACAATAAAGGTCTGTCAAAAATGAAATCCCAACATCCTCATATTGCTGAATCTTTTTAATAGCTTTGTCTGTTTTAATTAATAGCAGTCCTGTTAACTACCTTTTGGGACATTTATTAGGTGATAAATTACTTCCACACTACAGTGTTAACCTACTGATAAATGCAGACAATGAAAAATTTTACTATAACGCATAACAAATAGGGATGCACCGATACCACTTTTTTGGAAAATGAGTACGAGTACGAGTACTTGCATTTCAGTACTCGCCAATACCGAGTACTTAATAAAAACATTATTTAAATTTACAGGTAACAGCTTTAGTCATATAATTTAACAAAAAAAACAAGGGACTAGTTTGGAATTAAGAACATTTATTTAAAATGAAAAGCATGTTGTATGCAACATATTACAGAATAAATAATTATAAAAAAAAATTTAAACAGTGACAGTGCAACTCAAGTATTTTTTTCAGTTTGTTGTAAACTCTGCCGCTTTGGACAACATGGTCCTCAAACACATGCGCTATAGCCTGGCTGGTGTGCGAGCCGCGGAATTGTTTCGCATGTAATATGGCTCATTGCGGCGTGAAACTCGTTTATCCACTGGGAGGTTAGGCTAATTAGCGACACGGGGCTAACACTGCTTGTCCAAATATCCGTGGTGAAACTAAACGCAGAGGAGGCTTGCAGTAGGCTGAGGATATGTTTTTTCATGGAGTCGTGTAGTTTAGGCAGCTCCGTGTCAGTCATGTAGCGGCGGCTTGGGACATCATATCTGGGCTCCAGAACATGGAGGAGACGCAGGAATCCCACATTTTCTACCTCCGAGAGTGGCTGGTCACTCAATGCAATGTACTCGATAATTGCCTGTGTTATTTTCACAGCACGTGGATTGTCTCTGGACATTTTCTCTCGTCTTGCAAGAGTTTGCTGCAGCGTGGGTTGTGTTGGTTTAGAAGCGTGGGTAAACTCTTTGTACTCGTTGTCGTGTTGGGATTTTAGGTGCTTGATTAAATTACTTGTGTTAAATGCGCTACCTTTTGAGCCTCCTCTGGACAATTTCGCTGAGCACAATTTGCAGTCCGCCTTTGTTTTGTCGTCTTCATTCACTTTGAAATAGTTCCACACGGCTGACATGCCTCGCCTTCTCCCCGCTCTGAGTTGCAGCCGGGGCCTGGGGGCGGGCACTCGGCGCCTGTGATTAACCCCTTACACGCCGCTCAAACATAGACATTTCTCAGACCGTGGTATCGGTCCCCGGTATCGGGGGACTTTTAACGAGTACGAGTACTTTAGAAAATGTGGTATCGAGGCCGATACCAGATACCCGTTTCGGTATCGGTACATCCCTAATAACAAATATGCAAATAAAAATCATCGGTACTCAAGTAATTTAGCTGCATACTATGTACACTGCCAGGTTACATAAAAGGCAGTAAGAAAAATATTTTAGTGACTAGAAAAAAAAAGAAAAAACATTTGTTGAAAGCCATGGCAAAATCAAAACCAAGAAACAGTCCTATCTTTCATCGATATTACAATCGGGAAACAGAATTTATAGTTGAGAGTTCATAGCATGAAAATCTGTTCTCTGGAATCATAAAATTCAACACACATACTAAATTTATTTTTGAAGTTCAATCTTGGATAGCCAGGGACAGCATACAGGAGTCACCCACTACGGACTCCTGCTTTTCCTGGTTAGCAACACCATAGTATCTATATACCAAATATATAACGCAAAGTTGATTGAGTTACAGACTGACTAACTAACTCACCCACTCACTCACTTACTCACCATTTAGCTAAAAAGCTGAAATTTGGCATCATGATTGTCCTGGAGTGGAAACTCTTCAATTTTAGAGCTACAGATTGTTTATATTAAATTTTAACTATTTTGCTCAAATGAACAAAGATGAACTGAATTTACAGGGCTTTAATTACATGCGTTGCAAGCATCCTTTTGAGTTGTACTAGTAATTTATGCATTTGTTCCAGTCACTTTCTTTTCCAATTATTTTATGAGCTGGGAATGAGAAATAAGTACCGATGATACAGAACCTGTGTGAATTTATATCCTGGAAATGGTTGGATGCCTTAGGAATAGGAATTACAAAATTAGTTTATATTTTGAGAAAGAAAGGAGTGTGGAGGTACTTAAAAGATCAAAGACTTTGATCGTAGTCATTTATCATCAGGACAAAGATATCCAATCACACGTGTGCAATGTCACGTGTCCTAAAACCTCACATGTGCATTTTAAAATAAAGGGACCAAAAAAAAACAACATAAGAAAACAGAAAAAGCAACATCAAAAATCGAAACACATGTAAACCATTTCATATGGAGATCGATGAACGTACTATATCACTTAATCAAGACACTACCCAGGACAACATCTACACCTTGACATTTCTGATTTCAGTAAGATTTTTCTAAGACTATTTTTATCCAGACTCTTTTTATCTGTTTTGCTTTCTAGTATATTTCTTTGTATTTGGCATTGTTTTATGTTAATAAATGTCATATTGCTTTTATATTTTCTATACTTTGTCTTTTATCTAGAGTGATTTAAAACAATAAAAGGGTACCAAAAGTGTGAATTAGGTTGCTACTTTCTTATCCACAGGGTTTACCAAGACTTTTGAGGTTGCTCCTCAATAATTAGAACAACTGTGGTAAAAGTAAGACATTGTTATTAATCAAAAGAGTTGTGCTTTTATGTGTGTTGCGATGACACCTGCATGTTTGTTAGAACTGGTGATAGTGAGTCCCTTTATAGAGAATCATATGCAGAATATTGTGGAATAACTAGCTCTTTTACACCACTTGAGACATTGTCTGGCTAGGTTCTCTATATGTATTCATGTGAAAGGAATCCTATGTGAAATTTTGCTGTGCAACTGGTAATTGACATTACCCGAGACTTTGTCTGAATAGGATCTCTATGTGTATGTCTGTGTATTGTGTGTGTTATTCTTAACATTGAGGTGTGGTAATAGACCAAACCAAATAACAACCCTGATAGGTCTCATAAATCACATGATAATGCAATGATATACAGTACCTAATGCAGTAGGTATTCACTAAGAAAGAACATTTCGATATTTCAATATTTAAGTATAAAAAACCCACTACAATGGAACTACAAACCCCAAAATCTCAAAAATGCCTTAACAGATTTGATTTGAATTTGGTGATGTTGTGGAAAAAAGAAAATTAGCCAACACATTTTTTTTTATTTGTTGATAATTGTCATTAATAATATTCTAGTGAGTGGGACATTCCCCACCGACTCCACTGACAGCAATTGCATGGAGAAATGGAACGTGTCACTTTATGCAGATTAAGGCCATCTGCAGAAGTGAACACAGAGGAGGAGAATTCAGTGAAGCTCAAGGAAGACACGTCTAGAAAGCACGCTATGCACTACTGCCAGGTGCTTTGGCTGCAAGCATAATCAGTTTCGCACAACTGAATCAGTAAAAAAGATATTTAACATTTATTCACCCACCCTCATTTTATCTCCACCTTTATGGGAAATGGCAATATGGGGACTACAATTTCCATTAGCCAGTGTACTGCTCCAGACAATTTCATAAGGACTTACAAAGCTTACAGACAAGCCTTGACAAAGGCAGCATGTCACAAAAGAAAGGAACTACTGTGTCACCTTTTCTCAACCACTTTGAGTAAACAATTTAATTGTCTCACTGAATTACAGCGTTTATATTAAGAGTCCGTCTTTTTGTCTCATCTGGAATTGTATTTAGACATGTTGCACTTACAAAAGACACTTTCTCCCATTTATTTTTTTCTGGAGAAATGTGTTGTGTTTATGTAGTGTTGCCAGTGTTCCCAAACTGTTAAGGAACAATCTTTATCTCTTTCTTTCGACCCCCTCCCTACCAAAAAAAAAAACAAAACAAACCCAAATACCTGTTTTTAGCAGGTTTCGCTAATGTAAACTGTAACATATTTTGCTTATCATTACCTACTGTGATCTTATATTTGACATAATCTGTAAAGTGAGATTCTAGCAGTTGGCCAATGGCAGCATGATGCACACAATTGAAGCATACAATTAATTTACTGTGTACACCTATGTGACAATAAATAAAGGGGATAAATGAAATAAACTGATTATTTACTTTGTACATCCTATGTGACAATAAATAATGGGGATAAATGAGATAAACTGATTATTTACTGTGTACACCCTATGTGACAATAAATAAAGGGGATAAATAAGATAAACTGATTACATTTTTGTTCTTTTATCAGTGCATAGCCTGGCCTGTTGAAAAAGTCAAAACTGTTGTCCACCTCATATTATCATCTATTTTACTATACCAATCAGTGATCAGTGTTAAGTACTGTAAAAAAAAAGGAAATAGAAAAAGAAAGAAAATTAACTGCAGCCAAGCGAAGATGGAACAGAAAGAAGCACAATTTTTTTTCTATAGCTGGTTAAGATGACATTTTTCAGAATGTGATAGAAAGCAAACAGAACAATGCTCTTGAGTGAATAAAAGTAATTAGTAACTTTTTTTCATTGGTAGATATTTATTTAAACCCACTGTAAAACAAGACACTACTAATTTTAGGTTTTGATGCCAATGCGAAGTCAAGATTATTAGTAGATATTAGCTTTGAATGAATCAGAATCAACTTTAAATCATCTTTACCCAATGCTGCTATTGGTAATGTCCTATGCTACAGAATTCTGCTGCAATCTGTTCCACACCAACACCAACAACCATATTATTCTTTTCACCTGTTAAATTCCATGCAGTGTTTAAAATGTTCAATTAATTGCATGTGTCATGTGCATCTTTACTGTTTGTACTACAGTAAGTTCAAGTAAAACATTATTTAGCCATAAAGCCATGATAAAAAAATAATAATAAATTCAATAATAATACTGCATTTCCCTTCTCCTGTGAGCAATAAACTGGTAATAAAGTTGAAAACAAATTTTTGAGTGAACAAAGTAAAAATTCACACCTGAAGGTGAGTTTAGCTCAATTTGCTTGCTGCCGTTGTATATGTACGTAATGCTCATTGCAAGGTTAGGATTTGCATTTTTATTTAATTTACATCGTTTTCCATTTTCTAAATTTATTTGGAGTTTATTTCAGTTCTGACTGGTGCAAAACTTAGAATTTTCCACTTTCTCCGAGTTAAATTGTTGTTCTCATACACTAAAACTTTATATTGCTTTTGATCTAAACTCTCCAAAACTTTGCAATGTGCAAGGTTGCAAAGCATTACGCTCAAATCTGATTAAAGCTACCCTTTTAACAGGATGTGCTACAGGGTGAAATTATCTTTATATCCTAAATTCTTATTATTCAACTGTTTACTTGTTTGAATTCAAAAGAATGCAGTTTCCTGTAAGATTGTATTTTCCAATGACCATCAAAAAAAAAACACACTAGGAAAAGCAGGAATTGATCTACTGTACAAATATTTTACTCAAAGGCATTTTTATGTAGCATGTGCAAGAGTAGCTCCAGTGAACTAATAATATTTCCCCTTGGTAAAACAAAAACTAGAAATATCATATAGGAAAAGAACTTTGTTAGTTACATACTACGTTTGATATATCTGACTAGTATAACCAAGGCCCATGGTTTTAGAATACTCTTGAGGGAAATCTGCGTAAGATAGCTAGTTAAATTATAACCATGATTTATGTGTATTTTCCTTTTTATTGTTTTTGTCATTTTTGAATTAGTATTTTAATTTGTGTAATTTCTGTTAGGTTTGCTTATTATTTAGTATTTATGTACTGCATCTTTAAGTGTAGGGTGGCACAGTGGCGCAGTGGTAGCACTGCTGCATCACAATAAGGAAAACCTGTGTTCGCTTCCCGGGTCCTCCCAGCGTGGAGTTTGCATGTTCTCCCCGTGTCTGCATGGGTTTCCTCCGGGTGCTACGGTTTCCTCCCACAGTCCAAAGACATGCAGGTTAGGTATATTGGTGATCCTAAATTGTGCTTTGTGTGTGTGTGTGCCCTGAGGTAGGCTGGATTCCTGCCCGGGATTTGTTCCTACCTTGTGCCCTGCGCTGGCTGGGATTGGCTCCGGCAGACGCCTGTGACCCTGTGTTGGGATATAGCAGGTTGGAAGATGACTGATGATCTTTAAGTGTTGTTTCATTCCTTGTGTTTTGTGGATGAGACCCCCAACAGACAGGGCCACTTTGACATCAGTGCTGAAGGACTGACCTCAGTCTTTATACAGGAGGCTAAGGAGTCAGCCCTTCAGTGGATCACTGAGTGTTACAGAATTATAATGTAAGTGTTGTTTTCTTCGGATTTCTTGGTTTTGTGGATATATTGCCTGGGTTTTTGGATTTTGCTCTTGAATTACAAATTAAATTTGTTAGCTTTGGATTGTATTTTTAGGCAAGCCCTTTGAACCTTATCTTTGCCTTTTTTCCATTTTTGTTCTTTTTTGTTGAATACAAAAAAAAACCTCAAATTATACAGACTCTTATTTGGACTTATCAAACAAGAAGTTTGACAGTTTCTCTTTCTTGTAGGGAATTATATATATCTGAAACATTTATAGTATTTTTAAACTTTTAAAGTCAGCTAACCATTTTGGGCCTATGCAAGCCACAGCCTGACTGAGATGTTTGGGGTCTAGCTGCATGGTAGTGAGGCTATACCTGGGAAAGCTGGTAAAGGCCTCTTGCACTCTTTTGCCAAGTTTGTGGTAGTAGTCTACAATACATATCATCTTTATACAAAAATAATTTATTGATTTTATTAGAATCAAATAACATTCCATACAATTGAAGTTTAACAAAACTAGGTTCAAAGCAAATCAACCCCCGCCCATGAGAAAGAGAGCTAGGCCAACAGAGTAAAACTTTAAACTAGTAAAAAAATAAGCAAATAGATAAATTAATAAATGAATAAAAATAAATATACTAAGATAATATTGCCTATAAAACACAAGAATAGCATTGTGGTAAGATGTTAAGTAAACTTAACCTATAGAAAAAATCTCTTTAAATGAAAGCAAATATTAGTTTTGGGCTCTCCGTTATCAAAAACCATGGTTAAACCCAAACCCACCATAAAAGGTTGCACAAAAAGCCAAAGAAACCAAATCATAACACTATGACAAATGTCTTCCTTAATAATTTGCATATTGTAAGGTATTTTCACTGTTTTATGATTTCTCATGTGCACAACTCACTTAAATAAAAACCATCTCCTTAGTAATTTTCTGAGCCACCATATTTCAATATAAGGTCACATTCTCAAAAGGTCATGCAAAAAATAATTTCCCCTAAAGTATATAAAAATTTAATGAAAAACTATCGTGGTAGTATTAGATGCAAATCGGAATTCAAGTCTGAACAGGAAGCCAATCCACTACAAGTTACACAGGTCTAGTTTACAGTTGCTTTAGGATGTGGGACAAAGCAAGAGTTTCCTTAAAACACACACCGACAAGGGAGAATGTGTAATCAATCATCCCATGACCTAGCTGGATACCTGAAGCTGTTGGGCAGTAATGCTTTTGCTACCTCACCGAAATGAAAAGCTTTTCTTGTGTCATATATTATATAGCATTTTGTCCTCAAACACTTTAGTGAATACTAAAAGAATCTCACACATGAATAATGCACCTACATTTAACACTGATTGACTGACTGAGTCATGAATACATTTAACACTATTGATTAGATTTTTAATTTATTATATTACATGCATCCTAAGTCGATTATTATGGACTTCTCACATGACTTATGATCTCACTATGACCTAATTGTGAATCCAAGAACACCAAAACCTCTGCTAAGAAAAATGCTTACTAAGTAACGGTCTAAGACCTCAGGCATCTTCAACTTGTTTCTATACATTGTGACAGGCGGCCGGGTCCCATGCCCGGCTGGAACGCCCCTTCTGTATATGTTCCAGGGGAGCAGCTATGGACATCTCACTACCTCCCTCGGGACACTTGGTGGCAGCCTCCCTGGCTGACGATGGTACCTCAGTTTCCCACAGGGTTTCATGGGAGATGGAGTTCTCCACAACCTTGTGGGGAGCTGGGGTGGCCGCCAGGGGGTGCTGCATGGAGCCAGGAACCCACCTGGACATCTCTGCAGCCCCACCCGGAAGTGCAATTAGCCTCAGGTGATCAAGCACCTGGAGCACTTCCGGGTGGGTTATAAAAAGGGCCAGCATCCACCACTCAGGACCAGAATCGGGAGGAAAAGGACGAGGTTGCCTGGGAGGAGTGGTGGTGCCAAGGTGGAGAGAAGAAGTGTTGTTTGTGATATATTAAGTGCTTGTGGGACTGTGTTGTGGCTGGAGGGATTACGGGGAAGACGTGCCCTCCAGTTGAAGAAAAATAAAGAAACTGTTTATTTTACATGTGCCTCTGCGTAAGTCTGTGCCGGGTCGAGCACTATATAGCGCTTTTTCTACAACATTCAGTAAAATAAAATATATGCCAGCCTTGTCTCCTTCATTCTCTTGATGTTTGTAGGCAACCATTTCCTTTCAGCTGTTATTTTTATGTTTGCAAAGGTAACTTCTGACACCGGTCTGAAATATTCAATGTACTCATTGTTAAGAATGTGACCATTGTGCCCAGAAGGAAACTGAGCCAAGATGATGGAAAATAACCGAACTTTCTGTTTATTGTTCAGCAGCAATAAGGTTGACCTGAAAGAAAAACAATAACTAAGACCTACCAAATCATGGGATAGACAGTAAAACAGTTCTGAATTACTGATAGTGGACCAAGCATTTTATAGTATATTTCTTTAAACAGGCAGCATAGTAGCTTTTCTCAAGTTTAGTCCAGTCAGTTCACTGTGCACTGTGCAACTGCATCTCCACAACAGGCAAGTAAGTATAAAGTAATAGAGCACAAGTCAAAGGTTTGGGTACTCAGGTATCATTGGACCATCCCACCGCAAAACAGTATTTAAAGGAAATAAAGCATCATGATACTCAAGAAACATCCGTCCATCCCATTTAGCCAATGTCTAATCTACAGTATTTTCAGACTCACAGTAAAATTGAGCCTAATCTGGCAAGATCATGCATAGGAATCAGCTACTAAATTAAAAGAGTAAGTTCAACTGGGCCAAAACATTGACAATTGTTTAAAAAATATGATGATTTAATTTGAAAAGAATTTTTTTTAAGGCCAGTGAATTATGCCTGGTGCCAGATGACTACCCCAAAGCTGGAATTAAATTTGCAACAAAAGTTTTAGTACACTGCTTACTTGAGGACACATAATGGATGTGTCATGAAGTGTTAAAACGGAATAAGCTGGAATAAAGAGATGGCCCTGTATTGCATTTAACACTCAGTATAGAACAGGCTCTTTTTCTGCAAATAGTAAACATAATGTGATTTGACAGAGGCACCAAACCCCAAAACGTAAAATCAATAATAGCAGCTTAAAATAAAGAGAACCTAAACAAAATTTAACTGCTCTGATTTCATGGAAGAATGGATTGCCCTCTCAGCCACTGTCCAAAACACAGGGCCTCAAGCCCACAGCCTGATCTTTCTCATCCTCTGTCTCTCTTTCAATACAATACCTAATGTGCCTTGGTAGGACTGGTTAGAAGTACCAGGGAAGAAATGTTTTTGTGAATGTGAGAGACTTCAAAGTTGTTTTCGATTTGGAGTTATAAGGAGTGATCCCTCAAGTGCAAGCATCAAGTTACCCATGGTTACCAAAGGGTACCTCTGGCTACGGTCAGGTAAATATGACAAGGAAGAATTTGAAAGTAACACAGCCACTCTGCTGGGCCCTTGAGCAAGGCCCTTAGCCTGCAATTGTTCCATCCTGTATATGACGTTAACCTGCATCCAGCCCTGCAAGCAGGTCCTCCAACTTGCAGGGAAAACTCAGGGATTGATTAGCAGTCCAGTCATTGTAAAAAACATCACACTATTCCATTCAAACTAGTGTGGTGCTGAGGTGTCACCCATTGCACAGCTGTACTTGGGTCCTAATTTGGGAACCTGAGGTAATCCAGTAATTCCTTGCACCTGTATTTCGCTAGAATGGAGGAAGAGAAGACCTGGATACATGAAGTTACTTTTGGTCAATTATCATAAACCCCATCCCTTCCCATCCACCCCCTTATACATGAACATGGATAACCAGAAGTGAGTATTCATTGTGGACCCTTCTTCAATTGAGACAAGTTTTCCAGTGAAAACAGCCTTATTTTATGGCATGACACTTTTGGCTAAAGGCCTTGGTCCTGTCCGGATTTCTTTTGTTCTGTTTATTTTGTTGGTTGTCCTATTAAATGTGGTTTGCAAAGGGTGGTACCCCAACACTTTTACAATGTCCCTGTCTTGTTTCCAAAATACACAGTATTTATTATAGATGTTTCATTACACTACATGGATTGAACCAGAATCACAGCAATAAAATGAAAGAAAAAGTGTCAAACCTGATTTTTTCCTTAAAATGCTCTCACTAACAAAGTTTTTACTGTGATTATTCAAAACTTAAATGCTACCTTCATTTATAGTATAATTGTACCAGCACAGGTGCACACCACATTGTTTGGATGTATGCCACATCCAAGGCCACAAGACAGTAACATCCATTAAAAAACAAAACTAATGATAAAAAATACAATACAAAAATAAATAAAAATGGATAATGCTTTAGTGCAAAATGAAAATATCACAACTTAAATACTAACATGTCCCAGATTGTGACATTAATGAAACAACAATGAAAGGAATTTAACAAGTAGGAACAAAAAAATTTTAAAAATAGAGACCTAAAAAAACACCATACACTCTTGACATCACCCAGTCATGCCCTTACCTCAGCTAGCCTTCTGACTCCAAGCTGAGGAACTCCAAGCCCCTCCCTAATCCCAGTGAGCCCATGGATGGCACCTTCTGTGGCAATTTAAGGGGAATATTTGTTAAGCAGATTCTAACATGGTAACAAGACCACGTTTAGATATCATGTGCTGAATATAGTAGAACTAGACAAAGAGCCTGTTTCGACAACGTAAGATGAAACGGGCACGAGTGGAATAGTAATAAGTATAAGCACCACAAACCTGATATAGGTGTATTGAATGAATGCGTAATTAAATCAGAATGCGTAATTAGGCCTCGAGCTGTAGTCGAAAATGCCTTTCAGGCCTGTAGAGCTTTAATCGAAGTTGCCTTTCTCTTTGAATTTTCGCAGCCGTAAATCCACCGCCTGCCGCGATGTCGGTCTCGTAAGGTTTTTCGGGCAGCTGTGCAGAAGGCGACTGTGCATTCGGCTTCAGACAGACGTGAGTGAGTGAGTGAGTGAGTGAGTGAGTGAGTGAGTGAGTGAGTGAGTGAGTGAGTGAGTGAGTGAGTGAGTGAGTGAGTGAGTGAGTGAGGAGGCTGGCGAATTATGTATTAAGATACCTCGAGAGTGACAACTTCCTGCTAGTCTTCCCAACCACCAATTAAAGGGGCATCATTGAGCACCTCACCTGCCATCTATTAACCAGGAGTTGTTTTGACCTCCCACCAACATTTAGTGGCCTAGTCCCATCCCTACAAGGAAGGTCAGACATCCCTGCCACCTGCTGAGTCTCCTGCCCTTTTTCATCCTAGGGTAGTATTGAATACTTCCTCTCATGATGTCTCTGGTTCTCTCACTAGTGTGCCTACTTGTTGCTCTTCAAGATTACCTAGTATATTGTATAAGCTTACTACTATCTGGAAGTGCATTTACTCCTAAACTGGGATGAAGAGTTCCATTACCATTACTCTGTCTCTCACTCTCTCTCTCTCACTTTCTTTGTTATTGTCTGCCCCTATCACTTTTTAATTTAGCAATTCCTTGCTGACTAGTCAACTCTTCAGAGTGATAAATCAATGAAAAAAGGCAAGTACCATAGTAATTGAAAAGCAGAAATCATATTTCAGCTGATAAAATTGGTCATCAAACTATCTATCTATCCAAACTATCTAGCCAATGAAAAGTCGATGAGCCTGAAATTTTGAAAAGGTTTGTTACAGTACAGGGCTTACTTCAGGAAAATTACTGTATATTGTTGGGTACAATCCTCAAGGCCATCACAAATATCAACTCTCCCAAACAAATGCAGAATCTTTATGAAAGATACAAAATGAACAGGAAGTTATATCTAAATCATGGAGCAGACTAGCATTTGACAGGTAAAAGTCATAAGAAGTGTCAAATTGACAAGGCATCACAGTACTTAAATGTTATAGCCCTATAAAGATGGGTGCCTTTCTCTGTCTCTTGATGGCTGACATGAAAACTGAAATGCCAGGATAGTTCAACATAAGGGATCATTTTAAAAAGTCACTTCAAAATACAAAAATAGACAAAAGACAAAACCCAAATAAATAAATCAGATAAAATGTGTGTGTATTGTATTAATTACACCTAAATTCCTATATATCTTTACATACCTTTATGGAAAAAGAGAAAAACTAATCTGCTTCACTTGACAATCATTTAGTACAACAAAAGGTAAAAAAAAAGTTTGAAATCCTCATTTAACAAAAACATTTTGCAAATCCAAACCGCAACAGCATCAAATGACTTGTTGCTCCCAGACTCACAAGTCCAAATTCCCCATTCCCTTTATGATACTGAGACCACCAAGGGCAGTTATGCTTTCTAGACTGAGTAGGAGACTTTTACCGATTCTGTAAGTACCATGTTATGTCCAACAATATTACATCTGGAGTATTGTGTGTGGTTCTGATCACAATACTTGTTGTAAGTTTATAATACTTTGGATTTGTAATAATAATTATTAATTACATTAATATAACAGTGCTTTACATAGATAGAGGGAACTCAAGACTGACTTTTTCAATTAAACAGAGGACTAATGAATGAGAGAAAGAAATGGATCTGGCCTGAGCACTATCTACTTTCTGTTTGAGTTTTATCTGTTTCTCTGTTTGGGGTTTCTCTGTGTTCTCTGTTCCAGTTTGTTCCCACATTCAAAAGATGTGCAGATATATTTTGAATGGAAAATCTAAATTTGCCTTGTGTGACTGACTGCAATCTCACTGTCCATAGTTGGTTCCCGTTTTGTTTTGGATGCATCTGGAATAATGAATTGGATAAGATGGTTCAAAAAATGGATGGAAAATGAATTAAGCATTTTACAATACTGAGCATCAAAAATGAAACCAAACAGGTTAACTCAGTAGCACATAACCCTCCTCCCCGCACAACAGTGTATGACCAACATAAAAATTAGCATAATGCAATGGAATATGAAATGATTGGGATAATTGTATTATGTTAATCTCTTGTCATTAGCTTTATTGGTAAAGAGAACATCAGTTGTGCCACTCAGCATGAACTCAGCATGCTTCTGTCAGTCTGAGATGTGGGCACAGCCAAGCTTCCCAGATGCCAGCAGAAAGACACAGTACATATGTGCACAGATTTAAAGTCTCTACTCTTCCAATTACATTAACGGTAGACATTTTAATCCACATCAAATATGCTCTACACACATCATTGATAGTGTTGAATGTGTTGAACAGTTGTTCATTACTGCAGGAAGAATGGATTTTTGTCTCTCCAAAAGAATTGGAGAGGAATTTATCATTGCACAGATAGTGTGAAAACTCAGCTGTCACCTTAGTATCTTCAGTAGCGTGGCTAATTTGGGTCAGATCACCAGAAACACTTTCAGTTGTAGATTAGAAGGGAATAGGACTGCAGGGCCATGTGAACCTGCAGAAACTGTACAAGGCATTGATTTAATTCACATTTCTTAATATAAATGCAGCAAAAACACCTTATGATTCAATTCTAAGTTATGCCACTGATTTTATGGTGCTTACAACTTTTCCTGACCTTTATGAAAGCTGTTTCCTCTTTTTAAGTCTTCTTTGTAGCAATCTTTTATGTGCTGTAGACAGCTCTATCATGATTTGATAAATGTGTTATTTCAGTACTCCAGTATTTACCTCATTTGAAATCTTAAGTGGGAGTATAGCCACCAATCCATCATTATGTGCACAGGTTTATGTCATTTATATACACAGTATGTCAGATGTCGTTTGCCTTAAAACATTAGAATACCCTTTGAACTCATTTGCAGGCCATGTTCAATGCAACAGTTAATTATACATCCATTTACATACTTGGCTGCTTTAGGCATTTATCAAGTGTCCCTTGGAAATCGCCTTTGATAATGTCGAAAAAGATTCCTGGAATCTCATTAGTGATTCTTTCTAAATGCCATGTGAATTACTTAGATACAAACTCCCTCTGCTTCACCAACACCACATTCCTTAATAATAACGTCATTGTACATTTTCTTTAGTTTTGTGTGGTTTGAATTTTTTTTGTTATTATAAAAGCACAAAGGGTACTCCTTAATTTTTTAAAGAACAACACTATTATGGCCAACTAGGGAATTTAATAATTCTGCATTATATGGTCAAAAGTATGTGGACACCCTTTCAAATTAACAGGTGCATAAAATCAAGCACATAGATATGCAATCTCCACTGAGAAACATCTGCAGCAGAATGGCTCATAGTCAAGAGCTCAGTGGCTTTAAATGTGACACTATCGTAAGATGCCACCCTTTGTCACAAGTCAGTACATGACACTTCTGCTCCGGTAGATCTTCCCAGGTCAACTCTAAGTGTTATTATTGTGAAGTGGGAGCATCTAAGGGCAATCAAAGCTCAGAGCACAAAGTGGTAGAACATGCAAACTCACAAAGCAGAACCATTGAGTGCAGAAGCTCCTATACTCTGTTGCATCACTCACAATAGTGCTCCAAATTGCCCCAGAAGCAACATCAGCACAAGAACTGTGTATAGAGAGTGTCATGAAATTGACTGCTATGGCTGAGCAGCTGCACACAAGCCTAAAATCACTATGCACATTACCAATAGCATTGGCTGGAGTGGTGTAAAACATGCCACTATTGGAATCAGGAACAGTGAAAAAGTGTTCTCTGGAGTGATGAATCACACTTTGTTATCTAGCAGTCTGATGGATGAAATTGGGTTTGGTAGATGCCAGGAGAATGCTACCCTACGGACTGCACAGTGCCTATTGTAAAGTTTGGCGGTAGAGAGATAATGCTCTGGGGCTGTTCTTCAGGGTTTGGGTTAGGCCCCTTGGTTCCAGTGAAGGGTTTTGTTAATGCTACAACATATAAAGACATTTTAAATAACTGTGCATTTCCACATTTGTGGCAACAGTTTGGAGAATGACTGTGCCTCTGCGCACAAAGCCAGGTGCACAATGAGTTTGGTGTTTAGGAACTAGAGTGAACTGCAAAGAACCCTGACCTCAGCTCTACTGAACACCTTTGGGATGAATCGGAACGTTGATTTGAGCTAGGTGTTTTCATCCAACATCAGTACCTGACCTCACAAATGCTCATTTGACTAAATGGGCACATTTATTCTCCCAGGCACACTTTAAAATCTTGTGGAAAGCATACCCAGAAGAGAGAAGTCTGTTATAGTCTTATATATGGTTGCAATAGGATTTCCAACAAGCTTATATAGGTGTGATGTTCAGGTGTCCACAAACATTTGGCCATAAAGTGTAGCTTCAATAACCTGTTTACACATACAGTATATGTTTTAATGCAGAGACCTAAAACAAAAAAGTTTCAAGCTGTAAAATGCATGGAACATAAATCTCCACAATTAAATAAAAATAACTCTATTCATGTTTTATATTCATGACCTGACGGTAATTTCTGACAATAGTAATCCACAATACTACATATACATTTGAAAAATTCATAAAGTTACCAAAAAACAATTTTAGTAACCTAAATAATGTGTAATGTGACCTGATGTTAGTGATACACGATGATGTGTGAATGCGCTCAGCAGCTCTTTTTCTGGGTCTTTAAAGTAAAAGTTTGTGAGTGTGACCTCAAATCTGGACGAATATAATTCACATTGCAGGTGTTTAGCAATTTTAAAAGATGAAAAGATTGCAAAGAATGTGATTAGGAGAACACGAATGAAGGGGTGCTGCAGAAGTCACACACACTCAAGCCGTTCCTATAGCCACTATGGGTTGTACATCTCATTTTCTCAAAAGCTGCCTGCCAAAGTGTGGTGAGATTTGTAAATACTTTATAAATAATAAAATGTGGATTTTATCAGACATCCATGTATTTCTACCTGTATATCCGTTTATAGTTTAACATGAATACGTACTTCAAACTTAGTAAACTTTTCTTTACGAACGTTCTGTTGCGTGTTCATGGTGGAAGGGGTGTTCATTTAATATTATTCCTTTGTAAAGAGTTATTTTTTTCAATACAGTACAATCCCTCTAAACCGGCCACCTCGGGACTGGACCCATGGCCGGTTTCTGTTTTGGCCGGTTAATCCGACGCATACCTATTTTCATGTAGAAAAATATTTCTAAGGTATGTACTGTACCTCTCCAACGTTCCTGAAGAAACCATATCCACAAGGCTTCATCCACAATTTCGCACATGGGTTTTTTTCTCGTACAACGACTGGACAGTGTGGTGTAGCGGGTCCACAGCTCAAGTCAAAAAGGCCACTTTTTAAATAAATAATCACCACACTCGCGGATTAGTGAGTATGTGTGGCCAATTGGTTCCCGGGGAATTCGTAATGCGGGCGATCCTAGCTTAAGTGCACAGGTGAGGAGTCGTCCGGATCCATAATTGTTCCCGGGAACTGCTAATTGCCACATCTGATCCACGTCCCCATGATAAATAGAAGTGTGAGGCGGCTAGGGGGAGAACAGGAAAGAGCAGGAGGTTAATGGAGAAAGAAGCAGATAGAGGAAAGCCGGTGTAGGTGAGCGAGTGAGCAAGAGCAGATTCGATGGAGCAAGGGCAAGCAGCTGGGAGGTGAACCCCTGCAGATGAGTGTTTGGCCAACACTCAGTGGGGCTGAAGAAAGCGGTCACTCCAGCTGAGCAATCACGGAGCTGGAGTGACCGGTATTGAAGACGACTGGCTGTCGAAAGGCAGTGGCAGTCGTAGAGGCTTTGGGCTGGTTTGGCCCCAGCATGAGCGCCCTGGCAGCTGGGGAAAGAACCCAAGTCTCGGTCCAGATGGAGCCTGACGTAGCCAGGGATTGGAGGGCTACCAGACCACTGTGGAAGGCAGCTGCACCTGCAAGTAGGGCGACTCCCCTGTTGCGAAGCCCGATGGGAGAAGCAGGGGAGCTGACAGGTAGAAAGAAGAAGGCACCGTGGAAAATTCATAAAGGAATATGTAAACGGAAATCAATCTGAAAGTAGGAGCCCTCTCACCATCCAGGAAAGAAAGGAAGTGCATACATATAATATAAAGAAGAACTCGGGATTAAAAATTTTTTTGTTATTTTATTTTAACAGGCCGGTTAATCCATTGGCCGGTTAATGCGAGGCCAGTTAAGAGGGATTGTACTATATATGTTTTACTGTAACCACATATTCCTGGATTTTGTGCGCATTTATTTCACCTTGTTTCACTCCTGCATGGGTGGAAGGACAGATTAGACAGCCGCTGTCACGGTAAGTCCACCTCATTATAAATTCCCTTTTCTTTTCCAACTATGTTATTTTGTACACAAGTCATTGAGAATACCCGTCAGGTTCATTTGCAGCGTTACAGATTCCTAAACTGGGAGGTTGTAGTAGAAAAAAGCTGTTTTTTTAATTCAAACTAAGGGTCAAGTGGCACAGTGGTATTGCTTCTCCTTCACAGTAAGGAGACCAGTTTTCACATCAATAATAACAAAAAAGGAAAAACACAAAAGTATACCGTTTTAATCTTTTTCGTCTGACGATGAAATGATGACAGCTACATGCATTATGCATTATACCCATTATAATATGCAATGGGAAGTCCTCATTGATTTTAAAAAGTATACACCAACATTTCTGAAATACAACGAAGCAAGTGTCACCAAGTAGTCTGTCTATTCTGCTGATGATCTCTTGTTTTTAAAAGCAGTTTTGTGCTCTTAAGAGCAAACATGAACTTTTAAAATGTATTTGCCAGCTCCCCTGGTCGCACATATAGATTAATACTACATTATTAAAAATAATGGTTATTTAATAGCATTTTACTGGGCTGTTTGGTTCCTCATAGAACCTCTGTTTCACAAACATAAATTCTGTTAAGGGTTCTTTGTATGTGAAGGTGGCTCTTTGGGTTTTTTAAAATGTTTCCAATATGTTGACAAAACAGAAATCCTTAAATTTAAAAGAGTAGGCTACTTAGCAGAACAGGTCACAATAACCTGAACTTATCCTGTGTTATTGTATGCAGGAGGCGTCCTTTTACTATCAGGATCCCATGGGTATTTTACAAATTTGTTTTTCTTCATGGCTATTTTTGGAACGTGTTAGAGGTCTAAATAAATAAAGGTTCTCTCTGGAACCTTCAAGTGGATGGTTCTGTTGGGTCCCAAAAATGGTTCCTCTATGGCACTGCACTGAAGAATCACTTTGGCACCTTTATTTTTTACAGTGTAGATACATCCTAGTCAAAAAAATAGGTGTTATTATTATTAATTATTATTATAATTTAATTTACTTGTCTGTAAATGTACACTTTCAGTATTTGGGCACCTTTTGCTGTTAAACAGTAATGTTGCCCTGCCCAGTCCTCCTAGCTGCCACCCGAGTCTAACTGCCATGTGTGCTTTTCTTTAAACAGTCCCTACCCTGCATGCGAATTACACTAACCACAGTTTCAACTTTCTGAAAAGTAAATTTATCCCCATCCTGTTTTGTTCAGTAATTTCACATAATACTTTTACCATAACAAAGCGATCAGTAAAGGAGAAATTTTAAAATATTAGTTTTTGAACATTTTTATTTTAATTGTAACAATAATAATAATAATAGCACATAATAACGCTATTTTGCAAAATAGGCCTAATAAAGATTTTCTTGTCAACATCAGATTTTTGAGCAAATCTACTGTGGTAAATTTTCCCCAGCTAGAAACCCCTTGTTTACACAGACTTAGTAACAATCAAGAAAAAATTCCATTCACTATTTTTTTCTAAACTTTTGGTAGGAGAAGCTTGGGATGGATTTCTTGACTTGTTTTCCTGTGTGCTATAGAAAATGTGTGTTGAAACATAAAACGTTACATGCAACTTAGAGGGAACATTGGACAGGAATCCGTATTATTTAAAACTCAAATGCTGCCAAGTCACCTATGCTCTCCACTGACAACTTAGTAGTGATACCTGACTTGACAGCATGGCTTCAGGGTATTTGAGGGAAATGCATGAAAACAGGGTGAACATGCTTAGATGAGAAACAACAAGTGAAACAGTAGAGCAAGCACAGAGGAGACCATGAGAGAACCTGCAACTACATAAGAGGTCCTTCAAGGTTAGAAACCAGATTGGCTGCTGCAAAACACTCTATAGAAAGGCTGAATAAACCTACACTTCTGACTCGTTTGTCCTAGATTCACGCGAGTCTTTCCATATGTGGATGTGAAATGAAGAAGGGTGAGTCCCTGAGTGATTCACCAGTGACAAGAGACCCTTTAGTTAACACTGTAATAATTATAAAAGAAGTAAAAATAAGAGTAGAATCTCATTACATAGTAACATTGTTTTTTACACACAAATGAAGCAAATTATAAAACTGCTTTTTCTATATTTTTAGCCAAAACAAATGCAAATGTCCTGATCATTTTGTAACTTTCACCTTTACATACTTTTGTGTGAGTGGAAAATTAGCATCTTTTTTGTTATAACCCGGCTGTGAAGCCCTTTTACTTTTACTTTCTGCAGAATAGATCCATATATTCCCTCTTTAAACCCAGATAAGACAAGAAGATCAAAAAGAATAAATTTGTTTAAAATAAATTACTGTATATTTCTGACTGGGGCTGGATTGGTTCTTGCCTTGCACCAACTGTGGCCATGTAGTCTGTCTGCTTGCTAACCTGAAAATAGATTAAGTGTACTTATTAATAGATGATTGGATATATGTATATTAGTGAAGCAATTAAACAAAACTCATTAATTAAAGCACGCTCCATGAAAATAATAGTAATGTCGCCTTTCCACTTCATATCATATTAGCTACAGTACCTCATACTGAGCTAATTTTAAACACTCTGCGATAAAGCATTGGTTTAATTAATGTGATGGCACATTAGACCAAAGGTCCTCAGCCATATCTGTGCCATTGCTTAAGTACAAAAATAGAACTGATACTGACATATATCAGCAACTTAAAGAGTCTGATGCCACCTCTGTGTGTTTTATTTATTTTTTTAATTTATTTTAAACACTTAGCCAGTCTCAGAATGCTAATGTGCACCATCCTCTGGCATTTGTCTAAAGGATGTCAACAGGGGATTTACAACTCCTTTGCAGTGACGGCTAACTTCAGAAACTTTCTTTCTTTGGAGTAACTGGATATCTGCTGCCATCAGACAAGCAGTCTGAACTTTACGACTTCCAAAAGTAAAACCAAGATAAGACTGTTTTAGAGCAGCCTTCCAGGTTGTCCCTTTCTGACCATAAAGTGACTGAAATGGGTGGGCAGTAAGAGAGCTATTGAAAATGAAAAAAACAAGCAGTTATTTTAATCTGGTGCAGACTTCAAGCTATTCTATAAGAAAAGTTAAGTGGAAAGCATGCCAGTCACAGACAAATGCACGTGTGCCTATTCTGAAAAACTGAAACAATTAATTGTCATGTTGTCCCTTTAGACAGTTAAAATGTGTTTGTCATCTTAAGTGATTGACTGCTAGTTGTTTTTAAACTCTGCTTGCTTTGCACTGTGCACATGAGCAAAATGTTTAGTCTTGCTAAGCTGTCACTTCACAATATGGGGAAGAATAGAGCAATAGTAAAAAATCTGAAAAAATGTAAAAAAAAAAAGATTCCACTACCAGAAATGTATTCCGTTTCAGTTATTTTTCACAGTCTGCCAACATTTCATTGCACTCACTTAATACACGGAGTTACAATCATCTGTAGCCTAACCCTTCTAATACCAGCATGGGCACAAGGCAGGAACCAATCCTGTACAGAGCACCAGTCCACTGTAAAGCACACTCAACCACACACCCATGCTGACTCTTATGGGGGCAAAGTACAATCACAAATTAATCTAACATGCAACTCTTTGAACAGTGGGAGGAAAAAACAGCAGTTGCAAAAAAAAAAGCATTGAAACTTCACATAGTGAAGGGACGCGAAACACAACTATAATAGCTTAGTCAATTAGGAATGCACACATAATTAAACATCTTAAATGTATAATTTCAAATTAATAAATGGGTCAGACTTAATTGAACTGATATATTCGATAAAGAAAATAAACTCATTTATCAAGAGACAGTTCAAACAAATTTGTGAGTATACTGAAAAGGCATTTATTTTTCCCTAGTAGTTTTGTATATTTAAATTAGAACATGATCAAGGAATACAATCAATTTTCACAAGATGTCCTCAATTAGCATAGACACATTTCAGGTGGTGGGGAAGGCAAATTGCATCTCATTTTCTCTTGGCTTGCCCTGAAGCAGTAGAATGCAAAATTATGGAAACTTTATTAAGAAATAAATTTAGAAAAGTACCTTCATGAAAATAACATGATAAATATCAACCAGCATGGGTTTATTAGAGGAAGATCTTGCCAAACCAGTCTTTTCCATTTTTTAATCAGGTAACGGCAATTGTTGACAAAAGCCAAGCATCCAACATAATTTATTTTAGACTTTCAAAAAGTCTTTGACTCAGTCACACAGTGAAGATTTATTATGAAACTAGACGTTGTTGGCATCAGAGGTAACCTACAAAACATCTCAAATTAACTGGCAGGAGGCAAAGAGTACAGACAAGAGGAGAATGCTCCATATTAAACGAGGACATCAGTGGAGTCCCTCAGGTATCTGTCCTGGGACTGTTACTTTTTCTGATTAACATTATTGGCAATGATTTTGGTATAATTAGTGTGACAGATGGTCGGAGGCCTTGCCCAGTTGGGACACCCTTCTGATGGAAGGACCGGGGGAGAGGACATTTCCAGAGCAATGCCTCCCCCCAAATACAAGAGGGCAACTCCCCTGGATGATATTGGGGCCTGGACAGTCTTGGAGCCCTGGACTACAGCACTTCCACCACACCCGGAAGTGCTGCCAAAAGAAGATCCAGGTGCACCGGGAGAACTTCCAGGTGCCTATGCAGCACTTCCGCCACACCCGGGAGTGCTGCAGGAATATAATCAGAGAGCACCTGGAGCACTACCGGGTGCACTATAAAGGAGGCCGCCTCACTCCGTTCGAGGAGCCAGAGTCGAGAGGTGGACGACAAGTAAGAGAAAAGAAGAAGGGACTGAGCAATATTGGTTTGGTGATGTGTACACTGTGTGTTAAAAAGGGAAAAAAAATAAAAGTGTGTACTTGGACTTGTGTCTTTGTGTCTGTCTTTGTCGGGTTTGGGGCGATGTATGGCCGCTTCACCACATTAGTAAACTTTCAAAATTTGCAGATGATACTAAAATTGGAGCAATAACAGACACCAAGGAGGCAGTAAAAATAATTCAGAAAGACTTGAATGGACAAACTTTAGAACTGGGCAACATCTTGGAAAATACAGTTTAATGAAGAAAGGTGCCATCTGCACTTTTGTAAATACATGATGGGAGACACTGTCCTAAATAAAGCAACCTCGGAAAAGGATTTAGGTCTTTATGTTGACACAACATTTTCATCACCTAAATAATGTGCAGAAGCAATTAAAAAGGCAAATAAAATGTTAGGTTTTATTGTTAAATCTGCTGAATATACGTAAATCGAGGGACATTATACTCAAGACACTGTAACGCACTAAGGAGGATACACCTGGAGCATTGTGTGAAGTTCTAGTCATCACACTACAAGAAAAACACAGCAGCACTTGAAGCTGCGCGGAGGAGGGCAACCAAGTGCATCCCAACACTTAAGGACATTTTCTACCCTGACACAATCAGAGAATTAAACCTGTTTAGTCTCAAGCAGAGGAGACTGTGTGAGGACCTAAGCCAGGTTTTCAAAATTCTCAAAGACAATGATAAAGTAGATCCAGCAGACTTCTTTCAATTTAAAGGTGTATCACATTCTTGTGCACACCGGTGGAAATGAAGAGGAAGTGCATTTATGACTGAAGACAGAAAACACTTCTTTATGCAAACTGTAGTGGGAATCTGGAACAAACTGCCAAGGCATGTATTTGAAGCAGAAACCTTAACAACCTTTCAGAAGAATCTAGATGAAATATTGGGACAGCATAGCTATTAGCTAAACAAACAAGCTTAATGGACTGAATGGTCTCCTCTTGTTTGTCAAATTCGTTATGTTCTAATGCATCACAACAAATTACAGAAGTAGCAGCTGCCAGCAAGCAAAGTTTTCTGTAAATGGAAGAGGATTAAATTCCTGCGAAAACCCAAAATGCATTCACAATAACATACATGCTAAAAGAATAAACCATAGACAATAAGGCAAATCAATATTTTGAAATATATATTGACATAATGACATAATAGTTACCAATACTGAAACAGAACTTAAGGCATCCAACCTCTGGACACACATGTTCTCTATGTGTTCACATATGTTTCATCTTCAAAGTGTAATTCTGTTGCATTTTTGTTCTCTTTTAAAATATGAGAACTACAAAAAATCTATGTTGATTTTAAAAATCTATTTTAGAACACTATTATTTAATTTGAGTCCATGTACATTTCTGAATGCCTTTTTGTAGCAACAGTTGCCAAATGCTTTCAATCCATCCATCCATTTTCCAACCTGCCGAATCCGAACACAGGGTCACGGGGGCCTGCTGGAGCCAATCCCAGCCAACACAGGGCACAAGGCAGGAAACAATCCTGGGCAGGGTGCCAACCCACCGCAGGACACACACAAACACACCCACACACCAAGCACACACTAGGGCCAATTTAGAATCGCCAATCCACCTAACCTGCATGTCTTTGGACTGTGGGAGGAAACCGGAGTGCCCGGAGGAAACCCACGCAGACACGGGGAGAACATGCAAACTCCACGCAGGGAGGACCCGGGAAGCGAACCCAGGTCCCCAGGTCTCCCAACTGCGAGGCAGCAGCGCTATCCACTGCACCACCGTGCCGCCCATGCTTTCAATCATACTTGCATATTATTGATTTTGTATTAATTTTTTTTTAATGAAATTAGAATCTTTTACACTGGCAAAATCTATGTATTGGTATATTTTGAATTGGGTTGCAATTACCATAAAGAGTTCAAAAATATGTGCATCATTTAGAAAAAAAACTGTCTTCCCATGAAACTATATTGCTTTAAGAAGATGTAAACAATTTATACATGCAAACATATTAAATCAGGAAACCACACAGTGATAAGCCAAGCATTTGTAGTGTATTACCTATACGTTAAGAGAAAGCACATTATTCTTTGATACACTAACACCTACAGTGCAGTTTAAAAATGTGAAATGTGGTATTGTAAGATGTAGAATAAACTTTTTTCTTCTTTTGCAAGTGAATGCTGATTATGCTTTTCTCTCAGCCTTGATAAAGCCACATTATTCTATATAAAATTAAAAGATTTTTATTCTTTATAAAGATTGCCATACTTTGAGCTTCCATTTTAGTATAATGCATATGTGAGTGATATATTGTGGTCTCTAGACAATGTGTTTGCCTTAGATTTAATTAAGAACAGTATAAATACAGCACTCTGTCAACAAAAAAAAATCTAGCTGACATTACACTGCTAAAGCTTTTACATACAATGTGTTTCAGACCCCACATGCTCCTAGTAAAAATTTCAGCCTTCACTTTCTCTGCCCTTATCATCAATTCATGAACATCTAATTGATCTGAAACAGCAGATCTGGGGGAATGTCTTGGCCATTAGGGTTTGGCTTTATTTTTATTGTCAATTGTCAATTTTTTTATATAGCACATTTAAAACAAACATAGTAATGTTGTTGCCAAAGTGCTTTACAAAAATAGAACAAATTAACATAAAACATAAATAGAAATAAAATATATGAACATAAAATAAAATACATAATAAATAGAAGTAATGTTATATACATAAAAAATAGAAGTAATGTAATATAATCACAAAGAGGAAGCCATCAGTATTACTGAAGGTCACTGAATGCAAGTGAATAGAAATGAGTCTTTAGTCTTGTTTTAAACAGTTCAATTGTAGACGACTCCTTTATATGATGAGGTAAAGAGTTCCACAGGCGAGGCGCAGCAGCTGCAAAGGCCCTGTCCCCCTTGGTTTTACACTTGTTACGAGGGACAACCAGAGACAGCTGACCAGAAGATCTAAGCACTGATGTAAAACACACAGTTCAGATAAATAGGCAGGAGCAGGCCCATGTAAAGATTTAAAAACTAGCAGCAAGATTTTAAAATCAATTCAAAAACTGACAGGCAGCCAGTGTAAAGAAGCTAAAATAGGAGAGACAGAGTCATACTTTCTTGCCCCAACCAGAAAGCGAGCGGCAGCATTTTGGACCAACTGTAACCTGTGTATCAAGGATTTGTTAATCCCAGAATACAGCGAGTTGCAGTAATCGAGGCGAGAAAAAATAAACGCATGAGTAGCTATCTCAAGATCCCTAGAAGATAAAAAATGCTTTATCTTACCTAACAGACGAAGTTGGAAAAAGCAACTCTTGACTACCGAATTTACTTGTTTCTCAAAAGAGAGGTTACTATCAAAGGTAACACCAAGATTGCGGACTTGAGGTTTGGAAAAGACAGAGAAAGAGCCGAGAAGTCCAAGACCAATTTGGGCTTTAGCTGATGGACCCACTATAAGCACCTCCGTTTTATTTTGATTTAGATCAAGAAAATTATTAGCCATTCAGGATCTTAATTCAGACAGACAGTTGTGGAGTTGATTTGTTGTAGAGTTGCAGACAGGAATATAATCCTGAGTATCATCAGCATAGCAGTGAAAAGAAATGTCAAATTTCCTAAAAATTGCTCCAATTTTATGTTAATTCAGATTAAATTGCAAACTTTCTAACCACCATTGTGATAACACATAAGACGTATTCCTCTGAGGATGGTGTGACCACTAGATCCACATGTTACTCCAAGCATTAAGTTCACACTCACTCTGTTCTCAGTTTCTCTCAGTGTTTTTGTGCCCTTGGTAAGGTCGGCCTTGAGCACCTTTCACATAGCCATTGTACGCTGTTTGGCACAACCTCTCTGAGGCCATACTAAAATTATTCTCCATTACCTCATGGAGTGAATTTCACACAAAGCTTCTTAATCCAGTAGTACCTTACAGTCAAAACTGGAGATCCTGCTGTTAATATTTTATGGTCTCCGCCTTTAACTATAAGGCTATCGTAACTATTCCTACCTATACTCATGATATAAGTAAAGTGTATGCAAAATTAAAGCACTGTATAAGATCACACCTGTTAAATGATCTATCCTCTGCATCACCATACATGGGCATTAAGATATTTTTTACAGTTCTGAAAGTAACTATGTCCTATGATTTGTAAGAATTAACCTAAGATTTAAATATGCACCTTACAGTAGCTTATATCTTCCCATAATGCCACATGTTGCTTGTTGTACATGTATGTTTTTCCGAAATTGTAACTTTGGCAAAGATTTGATAAAGAGCATATGGATGTTTAATTATATAGATGTTTTACAGTCTTTACTGTATGTTTAAAAGCATATGGTAAGCAGGCAATGAAAGAATGTGGCGGGCATGGGCACCAATAAGGTGGCAAAGGGCACAGGGTAGCTCATGATAGAACTCCCACAGACTACTCACTTGCAAAAATATACATCTTGTACATACAAGTGTAATATGAGTAGACCTGTGAGTGGACTGCAAAAAATTGTGCCTTGGAAGGGCAAGAGGCAGCTGTAACAATCTAGGAGTTAAGGCCTATGTAGAAATGTGTAATGTTCTCTCAGATCATAAGACGGTAGGTCTTGACCCTCTCTGTAGAGAGATCCGGAAAGATAATCCACTCAGGGTTGATAGTTGGTCAAATAGATGCTAGCATATTGTCAATGGTAAGAATAAATACAACCAAGTTGCCCTTTTAAAGGTAAGGAGTGACAAGGGACGATGCATATGTTCCTCACCTGAATGGAATGAGCTCATGAGCCATTTTAATATGGCATCCCAAAGCTGAAAGTGAGACCCCTGCTATTTAAGGCATGAATGGCACAGGGTCACCAGAAGTCTCTACAGGACAATCTAGCCTGATGTCTCTGTAGCCAAAGATGGACCAACCCTGGCACTGCAAGAGGGTTTGAAGTTGCTTAAAAAAAAAAAAAAATTACTAGCAGTTTTTATGTGTAACCTCTTCCTTATCACACAAGCATTATATATACATACTTTTAATTGCCTTGTTAAAAATGTAATATTATGAAATTAGTCTGCTTTGTGTCCCACAGTTATGTGTCAGTTTTAATCAATTTCAATTTGAGAAAAAAACGGCTTCTCATTTCATGAGTGACACGTTTAAACATCAAGGCACATTTGTTGACACATTAACAATATGCAGATACACATGTCCCATGAGTAACTGCTGACTTTTATATGAGCTTAAGAACTGAAAGCATATTGTACTGTACCTTGCTATCTAGTCAGTTAGGCTCCTTATCAATTTTAAAATACTTTCAAAGCCCTCCTAACCTTGATGTGTGTCTTCATTACACATTTTAATATGGTGAGGAAATATATGCATCTACTTTTGGTTCTAAGCCATCCCTTCGAAATGAAGTGTTAACCACCAAGCCTCTGATACTTCAACAATAATTAGAGCACGGTCACACAGTCTTTCCAAGGGTGCTCATTAGCATGTGAATTGTATTAATTACCACAGGTTTAACCAAAAACTGTATGGGAGTTCCATTTTTTATGAATTCATTAATGAGCCATATGCCATGCAAAATCTCAATAAGACTTGTTATTGCTACTCATACATATTATACCCTAAATATCGCTTAATTTCCTAGCCCATAATCATTCTCCGCCCTTTGGCAGAGGTGTCTCTATTTTGCAGAATAAATTTTAATAAAATAACAGTCTTAAACCTACTGCATTTAATTCAGGGTCTTCTAGTGGTTGTGGTGGTGCCAGGCATACAAGCCTCACATTGGGCCAACATGGAACTGATAATAAACCAGACATGCATGTCTTTGAGAATGGGGGAGGAAAACCAGATTACTCAGAGGAGAACCTATATTGGCCGAGGGAGAGTGTGGAGACTCAATGACAATGACCGGGCATTGAATTCACTGGATAAGTGAGACAGTAGTGCTACCCAGTGTGCTATTATGCTTCACTTGATATAATTTTTACCGAAAAACAATGTGACTGCATAATGCAGTGTTAAAAGAGAAAACATCTTCGATAAATTAAGGATGAAATAACCTAATTACCATGTACTACGGTAGTAACTCAGATGTGGATACTGAACTGATGAAGGCACCAGCACCATCTGGGTCACACCTGTACAATATGTCGTCTAGCAGCTAAAGAGCTGTATTTATAAATCTTAATGCAGGCTGAGAGTGAACTGGACAAGACAGAAAAATAAAAATGTAGATTTGAATTCAGGACAATTTATTTGGTTAGCTCAAATAATCAATTTTCTTGCCATATCCAATGACTCCGTAAATTATGACAGATTAAATAGTTCAACCATGTGATTGGAAAGTTCAGTTCAAACTTCTACTATTCCAGACAAATCAGACAACTTTTTCATTCTGATCAAATGAGCTTCATTCAAATGCATTTATCAGACAACATAATGCTACTGCATCCAGAAGCTCATATTTACTTCCAATATTGGACACAGAGGAGGTACCTGATAATTTGAACTAAACATACCTCTGATTTATGCTTAAAAACATGGGGCTTAATAATGGCTTTAATTACTCTGTAATTTGTATTTCCCCATCAGCATCCCTACCCTAAGAGGTTTGCACCTTTTTCAATACTCATTTTTGCTGTCTTGCTTGAGACTTAAAAAACAGACATTCACAAATCCAAATTCTGTAATAACAGTTACATGTTCTTTATAAAAATGCACTTTAAATAGATAACAAACGTAAGTTGTGCTAAGATTAATGAAGTTATTTGAATTATCAAAGATACCCAACAACACTGAAATGTGTAGTACTGAAACTAGTACTTCCACGTTCCATCTTGTTTCCAATCTCAATGGAAAATTTTTTGTTTTTTTGTGTTATTATTTCTGACAGGCTGATTTTTTTTCGGCTGTTTTTGTTGTTTAGAGCAGCAGCTACTACTACAAGCCTACTACTCTGATTGATGGTATCTGAGTTCTGGTAATTAAAATTGTTTACCCAGCACTGACATTGCTATCATCCATTCAAACATTTCCCAAGTCATATGTGAATGTCATCAGCAGGGATTTTTTTTCTTTTCACAAGAAATTCTGTTATTGAATATTGTTGAAATGTCATGTCCTTGTCTGCAATTTTCTTGTGCTGAACTATGAAATGTGATTGATGTAGATAACACCATTTTTCATTCAGTTATGAGATTATAGATGGAGCTACTAGTTGTGATACATTGCATTATAATATTGCTAGGTACTGTATTTCTGCAGTAATTTTCATATGATTGTAGTATTTCAGAACAAAGTATGACATTCTAGATGTAGCAAAGCTTTTCAATAATTCTTAATTCCTTTCAGGATATAAAAGAATACCTCCTACATCAACCACTGCTTCATTACACAAGCAAAGAAATTAATGAATCTATTATATTGTAAAACATTGCAGTCTCCTCTAAACTTAGAGCACTTTCTTTGAAAGCTCCATTTTTTAAGCTGTGGACAGAGTGAATGTGATTTTCTAAAAAGCTAAAGTTTTGTCTCATCTGTCCAAAGGACATTCTAGTCAAGAATTCAATAAAATGGTTCAGCCCTGAAAAATAATCATTCTGTCAATGTGACTTTTTTTTTGAGAATTAAGCAATAATCTATTAGTGTAATGAAACACTTAATTTTCCAGAAATAAAAAGACAGGTTTGTAATAACAATAATTTACCTTACATAAAATATTTTCTGTAATAAATAAATACTGATGCCTTACATTGATCAGGACGCAAACAAGAATCATTCATTTTCAGTCTTACCATGTAGTATCAAGGATGGCATTTTATTGCTTATACATTTGCTGACAGCCCAGCACTAAGCACTTAAAAATTTCATGTGGTTTCACTGTTTTAGATTTCACAGAAGTTTACTGTATATGCAAAAGGCCAATGTCTTGATTTTGTATAAAAAATGCGTTAACATTGTATGGTTTCTGTAACTGTTCCCTTTATGCTGATGTGACTTATCCCATACTTCCCAAATTATACATCATACTGATGGTGTAGTAACTAAAGCTTTGGAGCCTTTGTTGTAAATGCTTAATAACTTTGTAGAGGGCCTACTGGGTAAAGAAACTTCAACTCCCAGCAGTCCCTGCAGTGGCTCTGATTGGTCGTCTGCTGAGGGTGCAGGGGCTGCTGGGGACAAGGAGGATAACGCAAGATTTAAAAAGAGGCAAGTTCTACAGAGAAAAAAAAAGTCTTGTTGTTTTGTGTTTTGGGTTGGCTGTCTGTTTGCTTTCTAGTGTGGTGGCTTAGTGACCGGATTAAAGGGTACCATTACAGGGCGGATAAAAGCATCAAATTTGGGACAGTTCTTCCTTAAGTTCAATAGAGTTATTTTAGCCTAGGAGCCCTGATGGGATTGTACAATAAACAGTATAAAACACAAAATGAATTAATAGTCATGAAATGTCGCAAACACAACATTTGATCAGCCTCTTTTTGCCCTTGCCAAATTGGTACAGTGGAAATGGCCTGACACTCATTGTGAGAAAGTGCATGTGGTTATGCTTGGAGGCTTGCATACTGAAATGGCTCTGTGGAATACCTTGGGATATCTCCTTGAAGGCTCGGGCTGGACAACCGCACTCACCACAACTGAAGTAGTATCATCTGGCATGTCTGACTCGTTTCTGAAGGCTGCCCACCTAACTCGAACTAGGCATACTCATCAAGTCACTGTGCTTGCCCTGCAGAATCTTCAAAAGGAGGCTTTCATGCTTAGTACAGGCCCAAAAAATGATGAAGCAGCAGAGGCTTGGAGAATTGACATGCTGTCAAAAAGTCCAACTTTCATGTTCTGGGACATGATCACGAAATATGAAACCCTAATTCTAATTTTCATCAGGGGTCACAGAGAAAGAAATTTTCCATTGTATGTTGAAGTTTTGGAAGAACTAACCCCTCTGTTATTTGCGTTGGACCATGTAAATTATGCAAGATCAGGGACATGAAATCCTTGCCTGACTCAGTCAAAGATGAGTTTCAGAACAAGTCACACTGGGTTTTGTCAAAGGCATGTAACAAATTCTCTGTCATTCCATTTGACCAGGCACACAAGCAGATGAATATGATTGTGAAGGGTTCAGGTGGTGCAGTGGGAATCACAGAAAATCCAAATGCCTTCAGACGATGGATGATTTCAGGACCAGAATTTGCGAGACTGCAGAAGGAATTTGAGGAAGAATACCTCCATGATGATGATTCTGACAACAGTAAGAACTTGCTACACCATGAACAGGGTTTCTCAGTTCAGAAGACTTTCCATACACAGGTGACAAGACCTCTGTGAAGCTATGAGACAGATGAGCAATCCATTCTTGGTTGATTTCCCAGAACTAGTTACTCTTGATAGCCGTATCTGTACAGGTCAACTGGCGATTGACTCACTCCGCTGCCTGAAGAAGGGGCCTGAGTTGCCTCGAAAGCTTGCATATTGTAATCTTTTTAGTTAGCCAATAAAAGGTGCCATTTTGCTTAACTTTTCACTACATTCATAATGGCTAACACAGTACAACACCCTAGTACTACTGGTTACAAATACAAAATTTCATTTAAATAAACAATTTTCCTTCCATTATTCATGACAGAATGTAAATATATGTTTCCTGTAACATTGTAGTATACATGTAACTGACTGTTGTTACTCTGTTGATAGCTAATTTTCCTGTATTCACCAGAGTAAATGTGGGTAACTGTTTTGAATAAACCCAAACTGTAAAGTAACACACAGTGAAATCAGTTTTTGTATTATTAAAATTGTTAACATCAGTTGCAGAAATAAAAAAAACTAGATTTCACTTGTTATTTTAAATTCTTTTTTTCCCCATTTATATGCATTTCTGCCAGTCATTAGGGTAAAACTGTGGCTGCAAAGTGGTTAGTGCTGCTACCTCATAGACCCAGCATCCTGAGTTTGAATCCTAAGCCTGAGATACTGCTGGTGTTGAATTTCTATTCCCCTTATTTTTTCTCTGCATACTCTAGTTTTCATATCACACCCCCCAAAGAAATGCATGTTGGGTTAACTGTCATTTCTAAAATTGCCCCAAAGTAAATGTGGTTGACCTGCAGGATTATCTTCTGCCTTGTGTCCAACACTGCTCTGGCCCACTCTAACCCAGAAGTGGATTAATTTAAGAATGATACTTTTTATGTTCTTTGTTTCTCTTTAAAACAGCATTGTCCATGCTTTTAATTTCCATCCATTCTTTGATTTACTCTACCATCTTAATCGAATTTTAGAGTTAATAGGAGACTATTGCTGCAACAATTGGTGTAAGGTAGATGCCAACATTAAACAAGGCAATAGTCCACTTAGGGAAGGGGTCTTGGGGTATTATAGCAGGAAACCAGACAACTTGGACAAAACAAAACAAGGGACAATCGGCAAATTTCACTCGCAAAAAGTGACAGGGAGGGGTTACAAGTGAATCTCCTGAATCTATGTAACAGTCAATGTTACTAACCACAAAACACCACCAAACATACTAACCCGTACATAACTGTTTTAATACTGTACACAAAAGGGTCTAGAATTCAGTAGCAATAAACACCCACTTCTGCTAAGTGATTTCACTGCATTTTTCTTGGACAAGAAGCCATCATGTTCTGGTTTTGCAGCAAATGTTAATGAATCTGCTTTACTGCCTGTAGCCTGTAATAAATGACCAGTAATTAGAGTGCAGTAAAGCTCCTACTGTCTATATGCACAAGCTTTTAAAGAAAATGAATTTTAAAAAATTATTAACCATAGCCTTTAAAGAGCACATAAAAATAAAAACTCATTTCTCTAACTATGACAGTTATTGAGCTACTTTTTAGTCACTATGATTTTCACTATAATTTATCAGCTGAATTTGGGGAGGCTGTACCAGCAAGAAACTAAAATAAATCCAGTTGCTCCACTTAAACATGGAAAGGCCATTTGGTATAAGACTTTCTACAGCAGTGCTAATGTTTGTGGTATGCCATCTACTACACAGCATTTTGTTATGCACAAATTAATACAATGCAGTATTTTTTTCATTCCAACTGACACCACACCACAAATGTAACCACCATATCAGTGATTCTCTTACCTAAATGAAGTGTGAAAAAATACAAAAAAAACATAAATCCAGATAATGATCCTCAGTGTATCCAGGACATTTTGCTACCAAAATATTGCAATATAGCACTGATTTGTTCATCTATTTCTAACAGGCAAGTCCACTGAGTCTGCCGGGTTTTATTTTTCAAAGTATAGTACATATTTCACTGCTCCTATTTTCTAAATCTCTTCTGTGTTTCTTAGTATTTTTTGGCACATGTTTTGCTCTTGCTTAACTGGAAGACTCCTAGCCCACCTCTATTAAGTCAGTACGTAACTGATGTTATATACTATTTCAAATTAGGAAAAATCAAATTCTCACTTAAAGGATCTGTTCAAAACTTTTTTAAACTTGGCAGGACCTGATCAATAACATTTTAGAATAAGCATGTATACTGGGGAAAAGGATTCTTTTTCCTCTTTTCTACTCTTCAGGTTTTACTCTGTCTATTGGCCTTCCTTTCTTATGGGTGGGGGTTGAATTTAATTTAGTCTTGTTAAGTTTGACTTGATTAGATGGAATGTTACTTGCTTTTAATAAAATCAGTATTTTTTGTCACCATTCAAGGTAAGAGGGGTCACCGTGAGATTTTCATACAACAGTCATTTTTTTTATTTTTATCTAAAACTTCAATGATAAAATTCCATTTTTCATGCAAAACACGCAACTTGTCTAAAACTAACACCCAATTGCAATTGTACAGATTAATTTTTGTCATCTTACAAAAATTTGTAATAAAAGAAATAGGAGCAATGCAAAGAGAAAGGCATACTTTGATGGCATGTACTTCATACACTGATTGTCTGTAAAGAGTTCACTATAGGGCGGCACGGTGACGCAGTGGGTAGCGCTGCTGCCTCGCAGTTGGGAGACCTGGGGATCTGGGTTCGCTTCCCGGGTCCTCCCTGTGTGGAGTTTGCATGTTGTCTGCGTGGGTTTCCTCCGGGTACTCCGGTTTCCTCCCACAGTCCAAAGACATGCTGGTTAGGTGGATTGGCGATTCTAAATTGGCCCTAGTGTGTGCTTGGTGTGTGGGTGTGTTTGTGTGTGTCCTGCGGTGGGTTGGCACCCTGCCCGGGATTGGTTCCTGCCTTGTGCCCTGTGTTGGCTGGGATTGGCTCCAGCAGACTCCCGTGACCCTGTGTTCGGATTCAGCGGGTTGGAAAATGGATGGATGGATGGATGGAGTTCACTATAGTTTTGTATTGCTGTATAATGTCTACAGCCTTTGCAAAACAATAAATTAAATTAAATTTAAATTTAGAAATGAAAGGATGTAGTAAATTCTACTTACTTATGGTCAATAAATCAATGTACACTGAGTCTGTGTAAGAAAGGAGTGCAGTGGTGAGATTACTGAATGATCGATTTTTCTTGAAATGCACAAATTTGGCTTAGCTGTCATGACTTCATGAGGTATAAAACAAAGATATAAAAAAGAGCCCCTAAGCTACATAGCAGCCTGTCCAAAGTAACGTAGCAGGCATCATATTAAAGTACATCCATGCCCATCTTACAGAGTATGTTCTTTGACTGAATGCTTGCTATCCCTTACTGGGGCTAGTTAGTACCTTTTTAAGCATTGCCTCTGGATAGACCTGAGCAAAACACAACCCTCAACAGTAAAAGGTGCACTCAGAAAAAAAAAAACTATTTTTAATAACCATGGGACATTATTAAGCTGAGAAAATAGAATATAAAAAGAACAGAAAAATTAAATCTGGAAAAAGCCTAAAGATGATTCCTTAGCTTGTCTACCATGTTTAGGCTGTACCATTTGCCATTTGCTTCTCTTTGAGAACACTACTAACATTAAATTGACAAATATTTCAATTAAAAAAGTAATCCACAAACTGGAAAATCCAAATGTAAGGACCAGTGTTTTTTTAACTAAGTGCATCAGAAAACATCAGAAACAAGGTAGAAACACACACTGGATGGGCAGA